>NC_135723.1:71171616-71471616 GCF_964656455.1 Halichoerus grypus
GCTCTCTTTTGTGAGGTCTTTTAGGTTCTGGAGTTTATACCATGCTCTCTAGCCTCTAGGCCTTCACATATTCTGTTCCTTTCTGAACACTTTTCTTTGATTAGATAACTTTAGTCATCATGTAATTCTCAGCTTAGGCACTTAAAATTTTTTTCTAGGATAGATTCTTTAATTCTGTAATTCCAAGTTAGATGCCTATACTATTTGTTCCCATTATTTCATGCATCTACTGGTATTGTTATTGCCTATTTGTCTCTCCCATCTAGTCTCTCCTGTGTTGGAGCAGAATTTGTATCAGTCTTAGTTTTTTGTTCACCCAATACCTTGCATGATGCCTGTCACATAGTAAGTAAGCTTTCAAAAAGAATTTGTTGAATAAATGAATGGAGGATTGAATAAATTATCTTGGACATTACTTTGAAAGTGAGGTAGTTTTCTTGACCTGTTATGAAAACTTGTTTCCTTATAGTTCTCATTTTCCCTCAATAAACTAGACCAGAGATACTCTGGTTGAGGAGTCTTTATAGTTAAACTGTAGCTAATTGAAACTTAAAGATTTTTCCTAATTTCTTAAGGGAGTTTGGGGAGTCAATTAACCCAATTATTTTCTAGTTGAGAACTGGTAACATTTTCCACATTGGTTTGTATAGGAAGGAACAATATTAAATGATGAGGTCTGAGAGCAGCAGCTTTAGGTTTTGCTATTTCCTTTTGATGTGACAATAAATAGGAAAAAGAAACTCAGACAGACCCACTCAACTTGATAACATTTTCTGAGATAATGTTACCTAGAATGTACTTTACAATTTAAAATACATTGGGTAACGTAGTCTTGCAATTTTCATAGCCAAGTCATTTTAGGAAAACAGCAAAAATATATTAAAAGGTGGTGTAATCTTCATGAAAGTCACTGGTCTGGAGAGTCTAGGTTTTCTTGAGTGGAAGATTTTATTTTTTTGTTTTTATTTTTATTATTTTTTAAAGATTTTATTTATTTATTTGACACAGAGAGAGAGATAGTGAGAGAGAGAGAGAGCACAAGCAGGGTGAGCAGCAGGCAGCGGGAGAGGGAGAAGCAGGCTCTTCACTGAGCAGGGAGCCCGATATGGGACTCGATCCCAGGACCTGAGCTGAACGCAGCCACTTAACTGACTGAGCCACCCAGGTGCCCCTTGAGTGGAAGATTTTAAATAAAATAACATTCAGTATCTCTTCTATATTGTCTGGTTAAAATTGTTACATGGGATGGCCAATGTGACTATGTTGCCAAATCTCCTTTTAAACTATGGTAAAAATGAAAAAATTTTATGTGTGTGTAGTTTGTGTATAATTTTTAAATTTAATTCATTCTTGGTAAGAAAGCATAATTGCACCAAAAGCTACAAGTCTCAGTTAATGCTTAATGCAGCATCTTCCAAGAATAGCAGTCAATGTACATAGGTACTTTAAAAATATGACATGATCAAGGCATTGCATTTTATTATTTAAGGTTAGACTATTCTAGAAAATATGTTCTGTGTTTAACACTTCTCTTTGCTGGAGCTATTTCTTCCACCACAGTGCCTTATTTCTCAATTACCGAAGCCAGAATATCTTCACTCTTCACCCCTTCAGGGCCTTTTTTTTTTTTCAGGTGCCTTTCCAGAACAACCAGAACCCACAGATATTCTTTTATCTTTCTGGACTACAAAATTCTTATTTATCATTACCATAATAATTAATTGTGAATTAAATTCAGTGCATGATAATTTAACAAATATACATAAAACCCAAAACATATGTAAGACCTTATACTCCAAAATTGTTCACAAGATTTTTGTGACATTACTCTATTGACCTCTGTTGTTCCTACTTTTCATTATTACCATATTGACTGCTCTAATAAAACTTGAAGTTTCCTCCCTAGCATACATTTCAGCCTTCTGCCTTTGTATGGTATCCATGGGATATGGGTGATATTAACTCCATCTCCAGCCTCAGTGGTTGACTCTGATTGATATTTGCCAGTCAGTATAATCTTATTGACTGGTTCAAGGATGGACTGTAACTAAAGCCTAAGTAGATTAGTACTTGATATTGTCATAGCCACAGTGATTATTTTGGTTTGGTCTAAATAAGACTTTGTTTGATAGTTGAATATGTAGAAGACCTCTTTCTTGTGGTGTGCAGATGTGAACCTGGGAACACTGCAGCCATTTTGCCACCATGAGAAAAGGCAGCATGAGAATTAAGTCAACCTAAATACTTGATCAAAATTGAAATTGGGGGGCACCTGGGGGGGCTCAGTCAGTTAAGCTTCTGCCTTCGGCTCAGGTCATGATCCCAGGGTCCTGGGATCAAGCCCTACATCAGGCTCCCTGCTCCATGGGGAGCCTGCTTCTCTCTCTCCCTCTGCCTGCCGCTCCCCCTGCTTGTGCTCGCTCTCTCTGTGTCAAATAAATAAATAAAATCTAAAAAAACCAACAAAAACAAAAACAAAAACAAAAAAACCCAAAATTGAAATTGGTTTTTTGTATACTCTCCATTGATATTAATCAATAAATTATCTTACTTTTGAGTTTTCTGATTCTTGCAAATGAAAACAGCCTAATTGATACAACTCCCAAATGGACAGCAAGTAGAACAGGGTCTGTGTCTCATACTTCTTTACATCCTCAGCACCTAGGAAATATCTAATCATAGGAGTTATTCAGTTATTTGTACTGATTTGATATTGGAGATGAACTCCAGACCTCCCTATTAAAAGCTAATCATAGCTGACGTCATTTAGGAAATCATCAATTTCCAGAGGCCAGTTTCAAAAATACCCAAAGTGGGAAGTTTGCCATGTTGCCTGGGATGGGTGTATTACCACCCAAGAGCTGCAAGAGTATATACCTAAACAAATTCTTGGAAAATTCATTTGATGTTAACTCATCATAAGATTGACAAAAAGAAAAAAAGTTGTCATGATTCAACGTAAGATGTAACTTTCTTGTTATGAAATTATAAGATATTTAGTAAAAAATTGTAAGATGTGTGGTCTTGAAGAAGGAACTAATTTTGCTACTTCTGATGGACATTTCTGGTTCATCAGCTGGGTTTTGACATGCTCCCTCCTTAAAATTCTTTTAAAGTGTTTTAGGTACCTCAGTTTGATAGTAGCAGGCTGGACTAGTTTATCTTCTTGAGAGAAGGATTTAAAAAGAGTAAAGCCATATCAGGTAACTTAGATTTTTAAGACTCATTTTTAGAAACAATGACATAACATTTTCATTGTAAATGTAATATAGCCACTTTAAGAAATAGAAAATGAAGAAAAAGGGAACCCTAATGCAATTAGCATAATTTGCTTATTTTCTACTAAATGTACTTTTACTGCTTTCTTGTCATTAGAGACATGATACAAATTTTTAGGTTTTATTTTTGATGTAATTATTCATGTAAATGAACTGTGTTACTAGCAAATTCTTTAGGTCTTCTTACTGCAGATTTTAAGTATGATAGCCTTAAGGGTGAAATCTGAGAATGAGATCTGTTGGATATACAAACATCTTGTTTGCCTTGAGCAACTCTATGGGGCTGTGGAGGCTGAAAAGAATGGATGACTACAAAATAAGACAGAGCAACTCCTTATATGGGTTGCAACAAAGTAAGAAGGAAGAGAAAGCTTTAAATCCCCAATAGTCTCATTATTTTTAAATAAAACATGATTTTCTATTCCCTTTCCCAAATTTAAATTAAAATAGGCATGTAAAATTATTTTTGTTAACTATATTTTGTCACAGAAATAATTTTATATTTGGAAAACTACCCTTAGATGGCAGATATATTTCTCCATTTCAGATTGTATAATTTTTAAAGGCACAGGCATAATAATATTACTGACAGCTTTTTACCCCTAAGAATTCTAAATCATTATCTAGGATGGAATTATAATACTTCGTGATGTGATTAGCATAATACCATACCCAACAGACATTTTTAACTACTTTTACTTTTAGAAATAAAAGCTCAGGACCATAGCTATCTGTAACTTAGAACTTTATGGCCCTTATTTAATGCCCTTACTGGTGAAAACAGTGAAATTTTACATGGTCTGACCAGATGCTAGTACATTCTGGGTACTTAATCAATGTTAAAACATGAGACTTGAATTAAGAAATGATATTACTGTACTAATGTTCACTGCCTTTTGGCTTTGTACTTTCCTCTTCATAAAGCTTTAGCACATTCTCCTAGAGCCACTAACCAGGACAATTGCATTATCTATAATCATTAGTTTCTCCCTGATTCACTGCTTATAATTGACATCACTACATTTAGTTAAATTAAATTTGAAAAAATTTAGTGATTGAAAATAGCCAGTTAAGTGAACCAGCCAAAATGAACAGTGATTAGTAATGAAAAAAGATAATGATATGCATTGTGATAATTATTGCAATGCTTTTCTATCAAATGATCCTTTTAATTTCTCTCTCTCTTTTTCTCTTTTATAACTGGCAGACTTCTTCTGTAAGTATTTTTAGAATTGAGTGTTTATTTTAAAACTAGTTGAGTCAAACTGATTGTGACATTCATTTTTATTGATCCTGACAATGAATAGAGACAAAATAGATTAAGGAACTGTATTTTTAAAGGATCTAGTTCTCTCTCAACCCAGTCACAGTTTCCACTCCCTCTGTGAAGCTCCCTGATCACTAAACATTACCTGGCAGGTTTGGCATTGGCCCACAGCAAAATTTTCCACAATTGATCCATCCTACCTTCTGATGAAATATTAATAACAGAGTATAAAGCCAACTTAATAGAATATGTCCTTCCATAAAATAAACTTTTTTTGTTTATCACTTTCCAATGTCATTATCAATGTCATGGATGAGGCTTATGGCTATTATACTGCAGAACTATTTATGATATCAGAATATAGCATTGTTCTCAGGTGACCTATGAAAAAGCAACCTGTCATTATTATTCAATCTAATTTTCTACTTCTGACCTTGAATCCATCTAACAATTGGGCTACTGTGTTAGGCATTGCAATATTCAATACATTTTCAGGGTTTTTGTTTAATTTTTCTCACAATATTTCTGTAAGGGTTAGCAACTTTGGGATTATATGGTTATTTTTGGCATTTTAATTTGGCAACACTGGTTATGTTAAAACAAACAACCTGCTAGTACAATGAATAAATAATTGAAATTTGAAAACTGGTCCTGAAGGTTTCCCTCTAGATCATTACAGTTACTGGATATATGACTTTGAATTAGGTTCTTTGGGTTCTTGTTCAGGTTATTTAAGTTTAGTAATATACATTTAAGAAGGTGGTTATGAGAATCAGTTGAAATAATGTAGTAAAAATGCTTTGTGAACAATTACCTTTAGCAGCTTGGTCGACTCTCCTATATTTTACATGCATATGCTCATCAGAGGTAAATTGAGAGAATTCCAAGTAATTGATTTATAATTCTGTCAGGGTTGCAAATAGTTGATCTAATGGTGATAAGCTGATTTAAGGTTTTGGATTTTTTTCTCCTTTTCTCTAAAATTGGTTTCCATGTAAATTCCACATTTACTCTAAATGTATTTATTATCTCTATATTTACTTCTAGTTAGGACTAGGGACAAAAGGAGGGGGCATTTTCCATGGTAAATACTTGAAAAAGAACACACGAGCTAAGCCTGTTTTGAACTCACAACTCCCAAACTATATTTTTTTGACCAGGATAATGTAGTTCAACTGAGATGTTCTTTGCTTAACTGGTACCTTAGAATAGCAATCCCAGAAAGGATCTTAAGGATCAACTCTTTCTTTAGTTAAGAGAGAGAGAGGTTATTGTCTTGCAGAAACATAAGGGCATTCCTCTGTAGGACAACAGTAAGTCTACTACAAAAGAAAGAAAGTTATAGAAGTTTAGTATACTTATATACTTAAAATAGGCAATAAGACCTCAAAATAATACTCATTTTCTATCCAGTCCCTGATTACCAATTTGACTATGCAGTTTTAGAGTTACTGCTCACTTAGAGAAACACATTTGCTTCTCTTCATACAGTACCTTTTATTTCACTTACCAGTGACAATGAATTATCTCATCTTTGTTCACATGCATCAGCATTCTAACATTTTCCATTGCTGCCCTGAAAAATGTCCCCATACATTCAAAATTTTAAAACCTCTTCTCTTTTTCATTGACAAAACTTCAGAATTGAATGCTGTCTGTTCTTGTGATCCCTTTCATGCGATGCATTTTCAAAGGGCTTTCATGTACATATTTCAAACATTGTTATCTCAGTTTTTAAGAGGGTATGCAATATTTTACTGCCACTGAAATGACTGCAAGTTTCTTTGAAGGACTTATAATCTCAGTTCCTTTTGTCAAGATGTATTTATGCATTTACTCTGCTCAAGAAATGCTTTTACACTTTTATACTTATTCTAAAGAAGTAAGTGGTAATATACGAATGCTTTTATATTTTCCCCAATGGAGCAAGAAATTTTATCCTCATTTTAAAGGAAATCCTTTTATTTTATTACTGTTAGAGGTGGAAAGAGGAATAGGCCATTGGAAAGTTTCCCTTTTAAAGGCTGGACAATGTCTTAATCATCTATTATTTCTTTTTTAAAATGGAGGAAAATGGTGCCGATTGAACTTTTATTTATATGACTGATACAGATAGTCTGAGCATTTATTAAGTTAGGTAAAACCAGTTTATCCAGATAATACCTCTCGGTATTTTGTCACAAATATTAAACTATAATGTTTTCCTAGAAGTGTGACAGCAGAATTCATTCTTTTATTTTAAAATACTGAATATGGTTGTATAAGTTTCCTATGGCTGCTGTAACAAATTACTGTAAATTTAGTGGCTTACAGGAGCACCCATTTATACTCTTATATTCCCAGAGGTCAGAAGTCTAAAATGGATTGGCAGGACTACATTCCTTCTAGAGGCTCTAAGGGAAAATCTTTGTCCTTGCTTTTATAACATCTAGAGGTGTCTAGGGGCTGCCTGCATTCGTTGGCATGGACCCACATCACTCTAAGCTCTGCTGCTATTGTCTCATCTCCTTCTGTGACATATCCTTCTGCCTCTCTCTTACAAGAACCTTTGTGATTACATTGAGATAATCCAGGATAATCCCCCATATCAAGGTCTTTAATTTAATTACATTTGCAAAGTTGCTTTTGTCATGTAAGGTAACATATTCGTAGGTTCTAGGGATTAGAATATGGACATCTTCGTGGGCCATTATTTTGTCTGTCACAATGATCATTTTAAAATGTGTGTTTATAAAAGATAAAAACACTAAATCCAAGAGGGAGATTTCTCTTTTAAATTGTCATCACTGGGGGTGCCTGGGTGGCTCAGTCGTTAAGCATCTGCCTTCGGCTCAGGTCATGATCTCAGGGTCCTGGGATCGAGTCCCGCTTCGGGCTCCCTGCTCGGTGGGGAGCCTGCTTCTCCCTCTCCCACTCCCCTTGCTTGTATTCCCTCTCTCGCTGTCTCTCTCTGTCAAATAAATAAATAAAATCTTTAAAAAAAAATTACCATCACTGTTACTATATATTTTTTTTCTTTCTGCGAGATCATTGTAGTCCTCAGTTTTGGCAAAGGCACTTTTACTTAAATCAATCTTGATGAGTTAAACTAGGGAAGAAACCTAATCATGGTTTCTTCCAGGCCATATAAATCATAAGGAGAATGATTTGTCACTTCTTTTAACAATGACTAGAAGCAAAGGACATTTGTACAGGATATGTATTTCCAGATGGAGGGAAAATATATGTGATTGGGGATTAGTAAGAGGTTGCTTTTTTCTGATTTAACAGAGACCTGTGAATAAGAATCATCCCATTCATATGGCAGGATTGTGTTCACCAGACTGACCACGAAGGAAGCGCTTACCTCAGGTAATTAGATGAACAAGAAAACACATTCAGTTCTCTGAAAATATCCCAAATAGTGTTTTAGAGATGATTCAACTATATCTTGAAATTGGTATTTTCAAAAAGCCTTGAATATTTCTCTGCCACTGTGGCAATTCATTGTAGCACTTCCAATGACAGCATTCTACAGAACAGGATTAATGAATTTTACTTTTGTCCTTTGTCTAGAAGGAATATAGTCCAAAGTTTTAAATGGCTCTTTCATATGAACATTTAGAGCGATTATTCTGTTGTCACTGTTCAGTTTTGAAATGATATTGGAAAGGACTAAACTAAAATATTTCAGTGATTTAGGAACAAAATTTGAACATTTGATCCTATCCCTATGAAGTCAATGCCATAAAAGGGGCACTCATTTTAAAAGGCTAGATATAAATGTACCAGTTAGGTCTTCATCGTAATTTTTGAAAAGAGGAGGGAAAAAGAATTTCAGGCACTTGATCTACTCTTTTGAGAGAGATTTTTATAGAAACCTAGGATAATATAAGTGCAGTGAAAGTAACATGAGATTGATGGGTAGAGGGTATGATGTCCACTTTGCTTGAGTCACTTAGGTCCAGATGGTCCAAAGGGGTAAGCCTTCCCTTGATTATATACAGTTACCTCCCACTCTGAATCTATTTTCCATTGGTGTGTAATGTTCCAGACACATGATATGTAGTTAATAAATATTTCTGAAAAGAAAAGAAGGAAGGGATATAAAATTAGGGTATGGGATTATTGGTATATAGATCACTCTCAGCTTTATTTTTCTTTTTAAAAAATTTTTTTAAAGATTTTATTTATTATTTATGAGAGAGGGAGAGAGAGCGTGTGTGCAAGTGAGCGCACAGGGGGAGGAGCAGAGGGAGAGGGAGAAGCAGACTCTCTGCTGAGCAGAACCCTGGGATCATGACCTGAGCCGAAGGCAGATGCTTAACAGACTGAGCCACCCAGGCGCCCCTCAGCTTTATTTTTAAATTAATGGTTCATAAATTGAATTAAGGCAAAGCTTGAGAATGAGCATGTTTAATTTGTCTAAAAATGATTAAATCACTAAAATTATATAATTTGGCACTGATCATTTGTTTCTGATTTCTAAGTCTCTATACGAAAGAGAAAAGTACTATTAGAAGCTAGAAGAAGGGCAAATCTAAAAATAAATTTATCATGACTTTATTTATTTTTTTTTTTTAGGGATAAACTTTGGGGTATTTAAAATAACATGTTTGGAAAACTGAACCACATTTTTAATTGTCAGCATTATGCTTTGTTCTTGGTAGAATCATCTTTGTTTCTTCTTTTTACATCCCAATTATAAACCCTGGCCATATTGACTTCTGTGGTAGTAAATTGATCTCGAAGAAAGTCAAGGTCTTCCTCAAGAGAATCAAGATTCTTCGTGGCAGTCGATAAATTCTTTTCCAACAATGCCTGAGCTTCATCAATATCATATTCAAGCATTACATTAGCCCCCAACCACAGACACACTTTATCAGTAGGAGGAACTGAAGCTTTGCAATACAGGTTATCTGCCAGTAAGAATCTGGTCTCCAGTGAACTGGTGGACTCTTTTTTCTTCTGCATGTATTTTAGAATTTCTAAAGTCTGCTTAATTTCAGGAATCTGACCTTTTAGCCTCCTTTTCTTTTGAGCAAGGTTGAGTTCCATAAACTTATACTTTTGGTACTGTTCATCCAGCTTCTTTAGTACTGTATCTGCAGTCTCATTCCCAGGCTGTTTCATGAAGGAATCTACATCTTCCACAAACACGGCCTCAGGAATCCCTAGGTGGAGCCGCCGCCCGTTCCCTGTGGCCACTTCTCCTAAGCCACAACCGTCCTTCGCGGCCGCCATCTTGATGACTTTATTTTTTTTATTCTTAAATAATATTAATGGATTTTCTTTTAAGAACATAGTCAATCAGAATTGATGAATATAAATAAAATATACTTGTCATCCTGATATTGGGTACACAGGAGTTTGTATAGTTCAAATTTGTAGCAGGTGAAACAGTAATGCTAGAGACACAGCTTTAGGAGCTTACTCAGATGAGTGCCAGGGGGATCTGGCCTCTAAAATCCAAATGAAATGTGGCTGAATCCCAAGGGGACTGTATGCCTTTTTCCTAGACATCTTGGGCTGCAAGCTCTTCTTTACTGGCAAATTGGTTTCTTTCTGGATCACGTTGAGATCTCACATCATATGCTTTCCTTTTTCTTTTTCATGACACTCCCAGAAAGATCTCCATCCCTTTCCTTAAATCACACACACACATTCACAAATTCTCACTAGATCAAGTTTTCAGGTATACAGAGTGAACCTTGAAGTTTTGGAGCAATAAAAATGTTTTTAAATCACAGGTGGGGGACGTGTAACTGAATATAAGACATTCCTATTCTTAAAAGGAGCATTTTAGTCATTTTTGCTAACTTTGTCTCTAGCCTCATCAATTATCATCAGAGTAAGTCTGAGTTCTCTGGCCTAGTCTCCAAGATCAGTTTTGGACTTCTCTTTTATATCTAAAAATTTAGTGAAATGCTTTATTAAACAATATCCCTTTAGCCCTGAATCTCACCTTTTCTCTTTTTCTGACTCATCTCTACAAAGAGAAGGAGTATATAAAGGTTTTCCCTTTGATGCAAATTATGTTTTCCTCTAAAGAAAGAAAAAATTACTACAGGTAGTTTATGGATTAAAATAATAATTTTGTCTATATTAAATAGTATTAGTTGAAGTTACGGTACTGCTGTCAATGTTAGATTATAACTGGTTAGGAGAAAAGGCCTGAGAAATTCAATCAAATGGTTTAGAGCTTGTGACACATGACAGCTCTTTGTATGCTTCTTAAATAGTCAGAGTAAAGATTACAAGGAAGTGGTTTTGTTCAGAACCCTTGGAAAACTGAATAATAGAACATACCTACAAGACTAATAGAGGTTCAAGTTAAGTCTGTTTGGCTGAGAACTCATAGAAAAATTGGTTGCTCATGTCCCTCCAACCACATGTACAGGAGGGCCTTTTAAAGAGAGCTTAGCTCTGTCCTGGCTAGTCAAGGAATACCACAGACTCACCTTTCTATTCATGAGTACTTTGCTTTGGATCCATGGTTACCAAAGCGACAATGAGCTGGGATCTTTCTTTGGGTACATGAAAAAAAATCTGCTATTGAAAGTTGATAGTATTTGAGAATTTCATAAGCTTCTTCTCAGAAAGAGGTTAGTATGGTATAGATACACAATAAATTAAGTATTAGATTCTTTGTTCAAATGCTCGTAAGGAGAGGTCAGGTAAATTACTTCTCCAGTATATTCACATATGAAATGATAACTCTTAGGTCTTGAAGAAGTTAATGCAACCTTTGCAGGAATATGAATTCAAGTCTGAATAGTTGCTTACTGATATGCGAAGCTTTCCTCGAGTGATTGTCTATTTGTGTCTAGAAAAGGTCTTGTCTACACAATTTCAGAATTTGTAGTAATTTTACTCAATTCAAATAGCTTCTGTTTGAAATTATGTAGAAAAGATTGTTTAGTTATTTTGATATATATTTTTCAATGAATTGTTTTTGGTGTCATTTGAGATTAACCCAAGCCAGGTATTTAACCCATAATTAAAACCAGTGAAGACACGATAGTACAGTGTTCACAGTGGCAGATTTGGGAGCCACACAGTCTGGGTTTGAATCTTTCCTCTGTCATCCAGTAGCTGTATGACTTTGGGAAAATTACTTAACCTCTTTTCTTACTTTTTCATCTATAAAATGAAAATAGTAACAGGTTCTCCCTCAGATGGTTGTTGTGAGGAGTAAATGAGTAAATAAGTAAAATTGCCCAGTAAATAGGGACTTTACAAATATTTTCTATAATCCATTTATGGTTATAAACATACATTCCCTATGAAACAAACATGTACAAAAACTTGTATGGAAAAAACATGCTAATCTTAAACCATTTAGATTTCTAAATGCTCATTTTCTTTTAAAAATGGTAAAACGTTAATAAGGAATTTTAATTAGACTATAAATTGAGTGAATTTTTACCTTTTGGTTATATAGCATATAAAATACTTACTCATTTTAGCAAGGATTACAGGATAATAAACACTGAATATAGAAAAAACATCTGTTAATTATCCAAGGCTTAATAAATTTACATAGCAGTGAGTAGAGTTCAGCCTTAGGTTGTTTTCCTGATATTTACACTGTGTAATAAAGTCTGTGTTTTTATTGGGAGAAATATTAATTTAAGAAATAGAATGAAAAATTTTAATGGTCATAAGTAATGAGGAAATTGGTTTTGCAATTTTCATGGAAATGAAGCTATTTTTCCTCTATTTTTAAAGTCTTATCACATTAATGGGGAAAAAGCTATATTTAAGAGATAGTTGGTAAAATCTTATAAGAGCCTTGAATTGTTGAGATAAAAATGACTACAAAGGTTCCAGGAAGATTATTTTTTTCTTTTTTATAAATTTAATTTAATTTTATTGTGTTATGTTAGTCACCATACAATACGTCATTAGTTTTTGATGTAGTGATCCATGATTCATTGTTTTCATGTAACATCCAGGAAGATTATTTATCTTGGAAGACTAACCTTATGACAGCATTATAAAATTTCAAATCTATTAATATTTTTACTCTTTAAACTGAGTATGTCCTAAGTAGAATTTAGTTAATAAAAGCATAAATGAAAGTGTTAAGTCAATTCAACATTGTAAGCATTCTTTATTACTGATGAATCATTCCAAAGAATAAGAGGCTAATCCTACAAACTTATTTACATTTTTGTATCTTGTCTGAAGTCAGGAACTTTTCCTATTTTTACTCTGTTTTGACTTCATCTATTGGATTCTTGCTACCAGTCTCTACAATTCTCTGAGACTTTCTCATCATACTCTTGCACCTTAAATTTCCTTTTTTTAAAAAAAATTTTCAGCTTTAAAAGCTGCTCAAGACTTTTTGGCAATCTTCAGAAATATGTTTCTAATTTTGTCTATACCTCAAGCTACCAAGGCAACTCCTTCCTTTTCTTTCCTGTCAACCATCTTAATGGGCCTTATACACCCTTTGCCTCTCTTTTCTCACATCTCCTTTGCTCCTTACCACAGTATGATTGATTACCCCACACAGTCCTGTCATTGCTCTCACAAGTCACCAGAGATCAGCCTCTGTCAAATTCAATGGTGTCTTATAATCTAAAATCTGCCAGTTCTCTCTGCTGCATTGGACAATTTTTTTTTAATTGACATATAATTGACATATAACCTTGTGTAAATTTCAAGTTTACAACATGATGATTTGATACATTTATATATTGCAATATGATTAGCTATCACCATAGTGTTAGCTAATTGTGGTGAGAACATTTAAGATCTAGTCTCTTAGTAACTTTGAAGTATATAACACATGTAGTATTGTTGACTATCATCACTATACTTTGCGTTAGATCTCCAGAACTTATTCACTTTCTAGTTGCAAGTTTGTACCCTTTAACATCTCCCTAATTCCCCCACCCCCAGCCTCTGATATCTTCCACTCTTCTCTCTGAGTCCAGATTTTTTAGATTCCACATATTAGTGACAAACTTTTTAGATGGTTTCTCTGCTGAGATTTAGCATGCCTATCTTACCTCTGTCAGCACTTTTAGTTTCTGTTATTCCTCCTACCATCCCTGAAATATTATTGTCCCCTAGGGATATACCTGCATATCTTAGAGGATATATACACTAAACTCACTTCTCTCCCTTGTCCCATTTGTTTCCCTTTCATTTTTCCTTATCCCTTAGTGACCTTGTAACCCATGCTGTCGTTTAAATCAGCAACGTCAGCTGACTTAGTTATCATTGTACACTTGCTTCTAGTCGGTCGTGAACTTTCAATATCAACTCTTCTCTTCATTCTCTGCACCCTTCACCCTTAAGAACAACAGCCTTCCACAGTCTGCTCTGTCTGTGTTGGCATAGTTAAAACTTAGAAGTTTTTCTCCCATCATTTTGGCTGGTTCCAACATTTACTTTTCTCTGATTGCTGACTTTGCCCTCTAAAGGACCTTCAGAGTCTGTATTCATAGTCTGTCTTGCTTCTCTAGCTAACAACATCCAAAGGAAGTAAACACCAGCATCCCTTTGCTAGGGACCTCTAGGCTTACTGTCTGCCAAGATGAGACTTAAAATTTTTCCTGCAGAGCCAGTTAGAGGGTAATGGCTATGATTTAAACCCACGTCTGTCTGATTCCCCCCAAAGGTGCTGCCTCTCTGAAAGCAAAATTTGTTTATTTTAGTTGAACAAAAATTGGGGCTATTGAAAAATTCTCTCCATCTTTGTAAAGATTCCATATGTTTAAATCTGTGGAGTTTCTAAAGGCATATTGTTTTGACTCTCGAATAAAAATGTTCAAGTTGCTTGTTTAGATATAGGACATCTGTGCTGGAGAAGAATAGTCAATGTGTTGTTAATTTTGTATAGCAGTGGTAGGGTGAGCTACTCTGTTTTCTTGAGAATGAGAAGATACTATTTTCTGTTTGAAAATATTATTTTCTTTAGGTGTCCACTTTTTTTTATCCTTTCAAGTAAATTGTTAACTTGTGTTATCTTCTGAACATATTAACATAAGTAAATAATTGTTCAACGAAGTATTATATAGAGGAAAAATTGCAAAAGTGCTTTTAAAATCATACACTATCAATTAGAGTAATTGCTGCAAAACATGCATAAAACCTGTTATTTTAGATTACTTTAGAGCCTGGCCATCCTGTTGCCTCCAAGTCTGATTTCTACTTATCTAATTTTTTCTTTATGAAAATAATCTGAATATTTTTTCACACTTTTATAAATTTAATTTAAAATTTGAGGTCAATTCTAGCTCTTAAAGAATGCACAATTACTAGACATTTACTTTCAGTATTTAAGGAAATTTCCTTATAAGTATTCAGTTATCTCCAAGTATATATATTTTTTAATATAAGTATTAGGAAGAAATAGAGCCATTTCGATTATCACAAGGGACAAAGACTATTCCAGCTTTTATCTCCACCTTGCAAAAAATTCTAAAAGGTTTTATTCTCTTTCTTTAGAACTTAGAACTCAGACAACTTCATTTATAATTGTTTGTGTTTCTAGGGACCACTTTTAAAATGCAGTACATGTATTTTCTGCATTAATATATCTACTGTACTTACAATTTTCATGACTACACAAGGCCAGCTGAAGATTTTCTGTTACCCTCTGGAAGTTTACAGTTATGTAAATATATATAATTGATAATTAAAGACAGACTGTAAAATTTTAAAACACATTCATTCATCTAGCAAACATTTCACAACACAGAGAAAAACATTTTTAACCAAGAAAAGTCAATTCATAGGAGAGGTCTTTATGCATCCTCAGTGCCCTTAGGTAATATCATCAGGTATGCAGCAGTAGTTATAATGTTGAACTCATTACATCCTATTGATTCATTTATTAATTAATTTTGTTAGTTCTGCCCACTTTGGACAACTGAATTGTCCAAGAGAATCCAATTCTCTTCATAAGTTTAGTGAATATTTAGTGATTATTTGAATTATATTGAATAATATAAATTTTTAATTTTTTGTTTCATTTCTTGGGTTTATATTTACCAATTTGTTTTTTTTTTTACATATTTTATATACATGTTAAATTCTAGGATCTATGCTGAGCACCAGAGACACAATATTGCAAAGGACAGACATGCTCCCTGTCCTGAGAGTCTGAGAAGATTAATGTAGGTATAATCAGAAGTAATGTCTTTCATACTCTTTGAAGGCAGTAATATCTAAACAAAGAAGAGAGTAAGTTTTACCAACAGAGGAAATGGAATATTCAAGGGTCCAGAGAAAAGAAAGTATGTTCAACTGATAATAGTTAATCATGTGAGTTGAGGACTAGAGAAGCAAACAGGGTAAGTCTTGACAGATTTCAAACTATATCTTCATGGAAATAGTGAATAATTAAAGAAGAATAGCATTAAGAAGAGAACATAGTCATATTTACATTTTTTTAAAGTAGGCTCCCATACCCAGTCTGGAGCCCAACACTGGGCTCCAACTCATGATCCTGACATCAAGCCCTGAGCTAAGATGAAGAGTCAGATGCTTTACTGACTGAGCCACCCAGGCACCCCTCATAGTTACATTTTAGAAGGATCAAACTAACTTCAGTGGGTGAAAAAATTAGTTGGATATGAGAGGAAGCAGGGTGGCCAATTAGGATTCATTGTGATACAGCCAAGAAATGGTGAGAACTATTAGAGGAGTGGTAGTGGGATGAAAGGAAAATGTAAGATATCTGGGGAGTACAATCAGTAGTGTGAGGAGATGGAAGGCAGCAGTGTGTACTGTGCAGCTAGCAGGAGAGAGTGCCCTTTATATAGGCTATGATGGTAGGCCACACAGTGGACCCCCACAGATGATACCCAGGTTTCTGGCTTGAGTAACTGGGAAGATGGTAATCTTATTCACTGAGGGAAAATAGGAAAAGATATGCTATAAGGGGGATAATGAGTTCAGTTTGAGGTGTCTATGGAATATTAAAAGGTTCATGACCAATATGTAA
The DNA here is from genome assembly GCF_964656455.1 of Halichoerus grypus. Classification (NCBI taxonomy): domain Eukaryota; kingdom Metazoa; phylum Chordata; class Mammalia; order Carnivora; family Phocidae; genus Halichoerus; species Halichoerus grypus. The sequence continues at coordinate 71,188,106 of NC_135723.1, forward strand.
TGGGATATATGAGTCTGGAGCTCATGAAGATTTTTTTGGCATTAACTGTGGATCAGATAATATCCGCATATAGGTAATAGCTAAAGATATAGGAAAATGAACATTTTCAGGGAGAATTAGTAAAATGAGAAAAGTTGAGTGGCAAAACACCCTATTTAAAACATGGAAAGGAAGAATAGGAGAAGGCCCTGCTGCTGAAGTAGGAGGAAATTCCGTTTAGGGTGATGCTGTAGAATAAAGTGGAAGAGAGAGGTTTTTTAAAAGGAAGGAGTAGTTTACTGTGCCAATTGCTACCAAGAGGTCAAGTATGGTAAGAATTAAAACCTAATTATTACATTTATAAGTGAGATAATTATTAATGAGCTTGGTAAAAGTATTTCTTGTGGAAATGGCTGAGAGTGGGAACCAGAATGTGATGGGTTGTGGGAGGTGAGGAAGTGGAGACAGGGAGTGTAGAACATGCTTTGGACCATTTAGAGTGTGAAGGAGAGGGGAGAGAGGAAGGCAGTGAGAGGAATATGAGTTCAGGAAGGATTTTTCTTTTTGAAGAAGGGTAGAACTTTAGCATGTTCACATATTGATGAGAAAGAAAGATGGAAGAATGTAAGATGATTAAGTTCCTCAGGAGGAAAAAGAAGAGTCCCTGGAGAACTGGTAGAAAGATTAGCCTTCAGTAAGAGGAGGTGGTAATTCTCTTTCACTGTGATAGGAGGGAAGGAAGAAAAACAGACATAGATGCAAGTTACTTTTTTGGTTCAATGGCCAGATATGAGGGGAATTTCAAGATGGTAAAGTTGAAAGCAGAGTCATCTGTTAAGAAAAGGTGAGGGAGGATGGAGCAAGGAATGAGAAGTTTGAGAGTAATAATGATGTCAAACATTTATTGAACTGTATGTTTCAGGCGATTTGCTGTGAAATTTTACATGAACTAATTCAGTTAATCCCCGAAGCAATCCTATGGCTTAATTACCATTATTCCCATTTTAGAGATGAGGTTGGGAGTAGGCTTGAACTAGTCTCTGAGAAGAACAGGAAAACAAGCTGACATGGTCCTGTTGAGGTTAGAGACCATGAAATTATAATGGCACTAAGCTAATGGATCTCACATCCTCATGACAGCCTGAATTCAAACTTTCAAAATAGCTATCATGAATATAGCTTGAAGACATCTGTTAATATATTATGTTAAAATATCTATTATGTGTGTATTTTTCCCACAGAAGGGAAGAGTGTGGGTCTTAATCATCATAGTACTCTCCCACTTAGTGCTGTCCCAGGCTCATAGTAAGCACTTAGAAGGTTTATATTAAATCATTTTTAAACTTGTTTCCACCCTTCCTTGCTTTTTAGACCTATCAAATGCTTTCTCTCTTGATTTAATATTCCAAATTCTTCCAGCTGTTCTACATATGATTTTGTTCCAAATCTTTCATGTTCCTGCTAATACTCTGCTGCAAGAGCTTGATTGTGTTTACGTTTATATCTTTAATATGTAGCATTCACAAATAAATGTAACAATGCAGCTATAGTTGAGAAGAACGAGTCTAACATCAAAGTTACAGATTTGACAATCCTCTTTTTGTAAATTAAGAGAAAAATAGCAGAATAATGATTATAGTTTGAAGGTAATGATTACAGTTCAAGTATGTTACTCTCAGGCACAAAGATTTTTTTTTTTTTATCAATTTCTTCTACTGAAATGATATGGTTGTTAGCCTATACCTATGAAAGAATTAACCCAACTATCCTAGTAAATGTTTAGCTCAAGTCTGACTCCTAAAGTTCAGCAAACATCTCTACTTCTCTATCCCCTGTTAGTTGATATTTGCTTATAGAAAGAAAACAATTCCAAAATTAGCACAATCAAAGCAGAAAGAACCAGCCCTGCTAACAGCTTCACATTTAGCCCAGTGAGATTCATGTCAGACTTTGGACCTCCAGAATTACAAGATAATAAATCTGTGTTGTTTAAGCCATCTGATTTCAGTAATCTGCTATAGCAGCAATAGACTAATACGGGGGATTACATGTTGAAATTATACATTGGGACAGAATTAAGGACAGGGTACTAAAATTTTTTTGCAGAGATGATCATTCTACTTGCAGTGAATCAGTAACTAAAGCAGCTTCTTCACCTTCAACCTTCATAGACCTACTTTTCCCTGACTGACTTACTGACTTGACTTTACAGTCTATAGCAAACTATCAGCCCACAAATTATCAGATCTGCATGCACTTAAAAAAAAAAAAAAGAATGAAAACACAAGCTCAGAAAAAATGGCAGCTGATCTGCTTATAAAACTTAGGCTACTGGTCATAGCACAGCAATACAGTTAAATTTAGCTATTCTCCAAAACATCGCAATTGATGTATCAATTTACTAAGGTAATTTTCTTCATTGATGACATAATAATGACATTTATCATTTATTTAGCATTTATACTATGCCATATACTACAATGAGAATTTCACATATGTAATTTCATTTGATCCCACAATATCAATATATAAGAGATTTTATCCCCATTTTACAGATGAAATTTAAGCAAACTGGCCCCTGTCACGATGTTTGTAGGAATATCTGACTCTAAGGACCATTTCTTTGTGGAAGGTCTAGGAAGATAGATTGGTAGCATCAGGCCTCTTCTCTTATATTTAAAATAATTGGGTCAACTCTAGTACTGGTTTTGCATATCTGTGTTTCTGCATAAAAACCACTCACCCTGATTTTTGCTTTGCTTTGCTTTGCTTTGCAGAACATAACCTATTCTAGGAACAAGTGTCCTTTTTGAAGTTTGTGCTGTGGACATTTAATTAAAAGGGAAGATGTGGAACAAAATGGTATTCTGTGACCTAGAGTCTATCAAAGAAGGCTACCTTCAAGAGTTCAAAATTTGGCAGCATATTTTTGTTTTAGACTTTACCATGACAGGTAAGAATTTATCTACAGGGCAGATATTTCAAAATTAACTTATAAAATAATTTGTTTGACTTCTATCGAACTGAAATCAAAATGTAACAAGATAGGTCAAGATTGTATACATCTAATATAGCAGGATAGATGTTAAATCATTGACAAACTATTCAATTTAATTGTTCACTGGCCAATTTGAAGTTAGGTAAAAAGAATAGGTTTCTTGTTGGGTCGAACTGTGCTGAATATTTGAATATTTTTACTGAATATTTAAAGGTGATAGAGATGGAAGAGATGGAAGAATTCAACTCTTGATTTGTCTTTGATGTTGCTTGAGAGTAAAGGGGACAAATGCGTTTGACACAGGTAGAAACAGGAGACATATGTATCAGACCTAACCAAAGTATTAAAATTAAACTGATTTACTTTTTAAAATGAGAAAGTTGGCATTTGGGTATTTCCTTAGTATTACTCTATAAATTTGTCAAAACTTGGTTGCTGAAACTCCTCTCTGAAACTAATGGGTAACACATCAGTTATCCTCATTGATGACTTGGTATTCCCTACAACAAGCTACATGTTCCCTCTAATCTCTGGATATATCTTGCTTACTGCCTACCAGAGCTGCTCTTTCCTTTCTTCTGCCAAGGTTAATGATTTCCATTTTTCAAAATACTGGTAAGAACTTATTCAGTCCCTTTATCCAAAATATATATGTATATTTATTAAGCACGTACTTAGTACAGGTGACAGGAAATATACAGATTCTGTCTTTTAGAAGCCTAATTTGTTAGGAGGGACAGACAAGAGTAAAGAAAATTGTAAGAAGTAGTAGGGATAAGAGCTGTGACACAAGTCCATATGAAGTCTTAAGGATATACAGAGAAAGTGTGCTTTTCATGAAGCTTTCATAATTTACTCTATTCAAATGATAATAATATTAAACATATATTATCATCTGTGTATAAAGGTACAATACAAAGTGCCATATGTGCATTATTTCATTTAAATCTCACAATAGCCTGGGGGTTAGAACTATTTTTCATCTCATTTTTATAGATGAGGAGTCTAGGGCTCCAAGAAGTCAGAACAGTTTCTCCAAGTCACATAGTAATCAAGTGAGATTAAGTATGAGATAAGCAGAAAAGGATGCAGGTCTTTCACCCCCAAAGGCTGTCTTCTTATTATAGGGTAGAGCTTCCTCAAGGCAGTGTTTTTTAGTCCTGTAGCCCATGAAGAAATCGCTCTGCTCAGTGCATGATATTTGATAGTGGGATTTCTGTACATTTGTTTGTGTATCTCTCTTCCATTATGTTCTGCTTCTTTTATTCAATAGTGAACTTCTTGAAGACACCACACATTTATTTTGGTTGACAGTGTGTCTTCCCAATGCTTATTTGTAATAGAAGGCTATCTATATGGATTTTGGTCAGTTGATTACTAATTAAGCCTGAGGAGAGAAGGATAAAAAAATAGAAAAGAAATCAATTATTGGTGATCTGATTAAGCAAATGGGAAAAATCTAAAGAAAAGTTATTAAAGTTAAAAATTTTGAACATCAAAATGATTCCCATTCTGGTTTGGATTTAGTTTTATCCAGCCCCAATTCTGTTTTTAACAAAGGCACAAAGGGCTGTGTTATGATGAGAAAGAATATTCTTGTTTTCTATTAATCTCAAAGATTAGAAACATTTACAAAATCCCAACTTTATGAGACTTGTACATTAGGATTTTGTGGTGGGCACAATTCTAAGATGACCCCTAAGATTATCAGTACCCTGGTATATATACACTTTCTCCCAGTTATTTAATTAAACAACTCATCTAAGTGCTGCTGGGAAGGGATTTTGCAGAAGTAATTAAAGTCCCAAATCTTGAAATGTTCTTGAGATTGGGAGATTGTAATTAGTGGGTATGACCACATGAACCCTTAAAAAGACCTGGGCTCTTCTTGGAAAGAAATTTTAAGTGTCAGAGGGATTTGATGCAAGGGAGATTCTCTTTTGTTGGCTTTGAGGATGGAGGGTACTATGTGGCAGGGATGGATGGGTGGGCTCTAAGAGCTGAGAGTGGCTGCTAGACTATAGCCAGCAAGAAGATAGGGACCTCAGACCTCCTTACAATTGTGAGGAATTGTATTTGTGAAGAACTAGAATAAGTGTGGAAGCAGATTCTTCTCTAGAGCCTGATAAAAATCACAGCCTGGCTAACACCCTGAACAGCAAGTGCAGCCAAACTGCTCCTAGACTTCTGACCCATAGAACTGGGAACAATAAATGGGTATTGTTTTAAGCTGCCAAGTTTGTGGTAATTTGTTACACAGCAATAGGAAACTCATGTAGATTAAAAAAAAAAAAAAAAAGAAAAATCTCAGTCTGTGTTTCTTATTGTGATGATTTTTTTAAAGTATACTCCACACCATACAAAATAATCTTGCCTATTTTCTATTTAAAACTTTGCTCTTATTTTCAATTCATGTGATCAATACTGATGACTTAGGGATTTGGTAAATGAATTATTCATGGCACTAATATATTTGTTAAATCTTGGTATTTCTAGGCCCAAGAATCCTAATCACTTTAGTCTGTTTGCATGCAGAAGTGCATCCATCTCCTTGATTATTTTAGCTGGTCTTTTAAAAGTATTTTTCCTGAAGACCAGTGATTAGACTTGAATAGGAATGCATGTGATAGACAAATCAGGATTTTGTACAAAGGCAAAATAGTCTTTCTGAAGTAAAGAAAGAAATGGAGGCTTAGGAGGTTATATGTAGCATTAAGTGGCAGACTACTTCTTACCAAAAGCACTTCTACTATTACATTTACTACAAAACATGTATGTTTTGCATTTACTATTGTGTTTTTGGTCAGAAATGGTCTTTCTACATTAGACTGTGGAGTTGAATATTTCAAATCCAAAACTATTAATGGCAGATTCTAAAAACCAGAATGGAAACCTTGATAAATACCTTTGTGCTCCATCTGCAGGTCTTAAAAAAAAGGAGGTTTAATCTGCGTCAGGAACCTACCGTTTGTTCACTTTGGAGAGCTGGAAAGAAATTACGATGGGGCTGGCACTGGAACCTGGATGTTCTTGGCTCTTGTGGATCCTTCTTTTCCACAGGGTTTCTTTCTTCATTATTTCTATCATGTGACTGTGGCTAGGAATGCTTCCTGATAAGGGTATGCCTCTGGAGGAATCCTGGAGCAGGAGGTAGGGTGCTTCAGTTTGAAAAAATCCAGGTCTTTAGAGGAGTAAAATAAGTAAATGAAGCCCACAAGCTCATTTATGCTCTATCTCCATTCACTAGGGTCAAAGCACAATGTTTGGCACATAAAAGGCATTCACTAAGAGTTCTGTGAGTGCACAGATCAGAGGCTCTCAAGACACCTTCCCCCAAGGTTTGATGATTTGCTAAGAGGAGTCACAGGACTCAGTCTATAGTTTCACTCATTGCTGTTATTTTTTTACAGTGGAATAATATAATGTAAAATTAGCAAAGGGTAAAGGTGCGTGGGGAAATATGTGGAAAAAAAACAGGTGCAAGATTCCAGAGTCCTCTCCTAGTGGTCACACAGGATGTGCTTAATTGCCCCAGAAATGAGTTGTGACAATACGTGTGAAATGGGAAGTTCATTAGAAACTCATTTCCAGGCTTTTTACTGGGAAGTGGTCACTTAAACAGCCTTTGCTTAGCATTCCAGACTGCTAGAAGGAAGGCAGGTATTTAGCATAAGCCATATTATTTGCACAATCTGGCACGGTGAGTCATTCTTATTGGTTAGTGTGGTGAAATCTTTCCCAAAATCTAAGCTCTCAGCTGCCAGTTGAGTCAACCTTGCAAGCAGTCCTCTAGAAGTACAACAGTCTCAGGCCTACTATGTTAGCTCTTTTCTGCATAGTGTCAAAATAGAGATTTGGAACCAAAGACCTACCCAGTATATACTTGGTCAATACCCTTAGGAATGGAACAGATTGATTTGTAGCCAGAAAAGCATTTGAATATTTTTATGTTTTAGCCACCACAGGCTGTCCAATAAATCTATCTTAAAGGAAAATGTGGACTATGGGAAATTAAAGTAAGATTTATGCATGATATAGTGTCCCTCAAAGCTCTGAATAAGCCCATTAAGCTATTTTTATGCAGTGCCTACTATGTGTTAAGCATGTTCCTGTTATAGAATTACGTGAGCAAGAGAAAAAAAGTCTCTGCTCTCTGGACCTGATACTACAGTGAGGGGAGACAGACAAATACAAACAAATAAATAAGTGATAAGTACTAAGTAAATTAAGGATAAGGATGGGGAACTGTAGGATGATAGGGGGTATATTTTAAATAGTTTATTTTGGGAAGGCCTCACTAATAAGGTAACATTAAGCAAAGACTTGAAGAATGTAAGAGAGTAAGCCATGTAGATATATAGGAGAAATCATTTCAAGTAGAGGGAAACCCAAATGCAGATGCAAAGATTTTGAGATATGAGTGTAAATAGTGTAATCAAGGAAGAACAAAGAGGGAATACAGCTGAAGTAGATTAAGCCAGGAAGATATGAAATGATGGAAGGACCAGAAGGTACAGAGCCTTGGGACTTTATAAGGACTTTGGTTTTTACTCTAAGATAGGAAGTCATTAGAGGGTTTAGAGTAGAGAAATGTTATGACCAAACTTTGTTTAAAAGAATACCCTGGCTATTGTGTTAAATATATATATATATATATATATATATATGGTTGGGGCAATGGCAGAAACATAGAGAACAGATAGAGCAATGATTGGATTTTTCAAACTGGGGATAATGGTGACCTTGAGAGGACCAGTTTTGGTGAGTGTCTGTCAGCTTTATATAGTTTCTGGGAACAGAAACTTATTCTAGCTGTTTAAGTAAAATCATCAGGAACAGAAACAGCTCCAGGGACTATATTCTACATAGGCCCCGAAGAACTCTATCTTTCTTATGGCTCTGGATTGTCCCAGTTCATTTGGAGCAGAATCTACTGCATGGCGTCACTGGATGCAATCTTTTGGCTTATGCCCTTACTGTTAACTTACTCAGTATCCCAGTTTTTTTATTACTGAGAGAACTTATTTTTTACTCAGCTTTTCATACTAGGGTATAAATTTTAAGACATAAGTCACCATCAGCCCATATAATCACTTCCTTTGGATTAGGTTTCCATCTCCATGTGGTCACTTATGACTGGTAGGAGTGATGAGAGTTGGAATTGTATGATAGAGAATATGGAAATATGCAGAAGGTGTGCATAAGGTTGACACTGTGACAGTCTTTGAGACAGCTTAGTGACAGTCTCAGATCATTTTGAATTGCATCATTCTGTTTTTTTTTATTATGTTATGTTAATCACCATACATTACATCATTAGTTTTTGATGTAGTGTTCCATGATTCATTGTTTGTGCATAACACCCAGTGCTCCATGCAGAACGTGCCCTCTTTAATACCCATCACCAGGCTAACCCATCCTCCCAACCCCCTCCCCTCTAGAACCGTCAGTTTGTTTTTCAGAGTCCATCGTCTCTCATGGTTCATCTCCCCCTCCGATTCCCCCCCTTCATTCTTCCTCTCTTGCTATCTTCTTCTTCTTCTTCTTTTTTTTAAACATATAATGTATTATTTGTTTCAGAGGTACAGGTCTGTGATTCAACAGTCCTACACAATTCACAACGCTCACCATAGCACATACCCTCCCCAATGTCTACCACCCAGCCACCCCACCCTCCCACCCCCCACCACTCCAGCAACCCTCAGTTTGTTTCCTGAGATTAAGAATTCCTCATATGACCTCAGTGAGGTCATATGATACATGTCTTTCTCTGATTGACTTATTTCACTCAGCATAATACCCTCCAGTTCCATCCACGTCATTGCAAATGGCAAGCTTTCATTCCTTTTGATGCCTGCATAATATTCCATTGTATATATATATACCACATCTTCTTTATCCATTCATCTGTCGATGGACATCTTGGCTCTTTCTACAGTTTGGCTATTGTGGACATTGCTGCTATAAACATTGGGGTGCACGCACCCCTTTGGATCCCTACATTTGTATCTTTGGGGTAAATACCCAGTAGTGCAATTGCTGGATTGTATGGTAGCTCTATTTTCAACTTCTTGAGGAACCTCCATACTGTTTTCCAGAGTGGCTGCCCCATCTTGCATTCCCACCAACAGTGTAGGGCGGTTCCCCTTTCTCCGCATCCCCGCCAACATCATTCTGTTATTTCATTTGCTTGCGAGCTGAACTGTTGAACAAAGTAACTACTCTGAATTCTTGCCTTGCCAACATAATGACATTGGCATTATAAGCTTGCTCTTCATTTATTTAACCCCTTCATTTGTTTGGCCCTGCCCATCTAATCTTAAACTGTCTCTGATCATTACCTTTTGTATCCGAGATTTTCCCAGAGGTAGTTGTAGCAGGTCATTGGAGATGATGTTTTTGTCTAGATTGATGGGGAGTATGGTCTGTCTACCACCATTTAGCCCCCTTTAATGTAGGAGGGCATGAACTCCTTTCCACAAATAGGTATATATATATTTAGAATGTTTCCTTAGTCTTGCTTGTGTTATACCAAGTTGACCAAATTACTTTTTTTTTTTTAAGATTTTATTTATTTATTTGTCAGAGAGAGAGGGAGAAAGACAGAGAGCAAGCACAAGCAGGGGGAGCGGTAGGCAGAGGGAGAAGCAGCTCCCCGCGTAGCAAGGAGCCCAATGCGGGACTCGATCCCAGGATGCTGGGATCATGACCTGAGCCGAAGGCAGCCGCTTAACCGACTGAGCCACTCAGGCGTCCCGACCAAATTACTTTTTAGTCAAGTTTCTACAGCCCTTATTTTCTAAATTTAAGGACTATGTTAAAAGAAGAAAAAATACGACTTTTACAGGGAGTTAGATCAGATGTCGATTTTCTTAATTTTTTATGAAACACAGAGATAGGCATGGACATTTGGCTAAAATCACTTTTAAATAATTGTGTAATTCAGTTAGTAATTACAACAGACTTAAGGGCTTTATATCTAATGTTAAATCATAATAAAACTTTTAATGTTTTTATTTATTTATTTTTTTATTTTTAATTTTTTTTAAAACTTTTAATGTTTTAAGAAGCTGTTTAGAAAGTTCTTTTATTAGTTACATTTATAAATGTTAGTTTTGATAATCTAGACCACTCCTTATGCCTTCATTATTGAATTTTAACTTATTATATTGTGAGTCTTCCTCTAAATTATAACCTTTAATTGTCACTGGAACATTGATTTCTTGAAACCTTTGGGGTATAATTGATCTTAACAGTTAAAAGAGAATTTTCTTTACCTTCTAAGAAGAAGGAGGTAGAGAAATGTTTTAAACTATAAGAGAGAAACTTGAGCTTGAAGTTTCTACATTAAATACACATGTAGAAAATATGAAGTGAGTTGTGATGCTGCAAACAGATCTTGTTCTTGTTTTATACAATTGGCTGCTATTTATTTAGCTTACCAAAGTTCAAAGAAAGGGAAGGACTTAGAAATTCTTATTGTCCAACACTGATTTTGTTTTTTGTTTTCTCATGCTGAAAGGCTCTTTAATTTTAAGGAAAAATTCCAGTTATTTTAACCATTAACATTGATGTTTTGGTTAGATTAGGTCTTTCTATGCTGTCTAAACAAAGGAGTAGGATGAATCATCTATTAGAAAAGATATGTGGTCTATGTGAATTACCTAAATTGTCAAATGAACATGATTCTTTCCATTTAAAGATTGATGACAAAATTTGTCAGTCTTCAGTAGACTAAATCCTAGACTTGAGGAAAATATCACCTATCTGAATATTCATAAAGGGTATAGACAAGGTGCTCTTATAGAATGAATTTTGGTCTGGAAAGGGATCTTTGAGACCATCTACTTACTCAACCTCTTCATTTCATGAGGTGAAGAAATGTGTCACACAGAAGTTTTGTGACATCCTAATCTCATGTATTAAGTGGCAGTGAAAGACTCCAAACCTCATCTTTTGATTCTCAGTCCAGTGGTCTGTTTACTACAGAGCAAGGCTGTTGTTGAGGCTGGAAAGACAAGCTTTAGGTTGAATTTTTTTAAAAACTCTATTTTCTACAATAGGGAATAATCATTTGCTTCTCTGTAAGTATATGCAGATATAGAGTAATGAAAAGAAATGTATACACTAAGTAAAATAGAAAAGTATAAATTTAAAATACTTATGAGACTGATAATTAAACACTAACTGCCTATTTATTGATATTATAGAATTAATTTATTTTACAAATAGTAATAGCACTGTGGTTATGTTTGAAAAGAGTCCTTATAGAGACACATACTAAAATAGTCACAGTAAAATGAAAAATAAATATAAATAGATTCATAGAGTGTTTAAGAGAAAGTTTTGCAGGAGAGAAACATAATGCTTGATTGAGAACTTGGCAGTTGAGAGCTATGTGCCTGCTGTGTAGGCAGGGCCTCAAGGGAAACCACTACCTTGGTGGGCTCAGCAAGGGGCCAGGATCTGGTTCTCTGTGTTCTATGTTCAGAAAGTTATTTCTGTATCTTGGACTCTGGGGAATTGATTGAAACTATCTAAGCTTAGCAGTTTATAAATTCATAGGGAGGAACATTATTTCCAATGGTAGAAATAATTATATCGCTACTTAGGGCAGTATCTTTGAAAAGTATCTGGGAAACTGAACTGGAAATCAGAGTTCCCTTATGAGCATCATGCTAGAGCCAAAGAAGTTGAATAGATGGTAGGATGTTTCATTCATAAATGGAACTGCCTGGAGACTTGCTTTTGCTTCACTCTACATCATTCTTTTTCTTTTTTTTTTAAAGATTTCATTTATTTATTTGAGACAGAGAGAGAGAGAGAGAGAGTATACCAGCAGGGGGAGAGGGGCAAAGGGAGAGGAAGAGGCAGAAGCAGACTCCCCCTGATCAGGGAGCCTGATATGGGGCTTGATCCCAGGACCTTGAGATGATGACCTGAGCCAAAGGCAGATGCTTAACTGACGGAGCCACCCAGGTGCCCCACTCTACATCATTCTTATATACAAATGGATTCCTTTTATGAAGGTGTTTCCCCCTTACCAGGCCCTTGAATCCATTGAAATGATTATTCTCCAACTTATTATTGTTAGTCATCAAGAATTTTGTGACCTCATGCTAGACAAGAATGAACTTAATGCAAAATTTTGAAGTTACATCTGACTGGTCTACCTAAATGTAATCCTTGGTCACTGGATTTGGTGAATACCTAGTCTCATTATAAACACCTTTACAAAACTATTTTCCTCAGTTTGGTTTCTCCAGTGCCTGATACCCAGGGGACCAGGGGTCAGCACACTATGGCCCACACTAAATCCACCCAGATGCCTGCTTTGTACAGTCTGCAAGCCAAGACTAGTTTACATACTTCTAAATGGTTGGAAAAAAAGTCAAAAGAAGACATGTGACATATTTCACAGAATGTGAAAGGTATGTGAAGTTTAGATTTCAGTGTCCATAAATAAAGTTTTATTGGAATATAGTTATTTATGGCAGAGTTGAGTAGCTGCAACAGAGACCACATGGTCTGCAAAGACTAATATTTACTATCTGGCCCTTTACAGAAAAAATTTTCTGACCCGGCAGTGGACAACTCATATTTAATAAATTAAAACATCTTTTGGGGTGGGCTACACTTGCAAAACCTCATTTAGATGTTGGTTCACAATTTCTAATTATAGAGGATCTGAATGTTCTAAGTCACAATATCTGAAGGGTATTGTTTTTTTACTCATTCATTCATTTAATCATTTGACATTCATTATATGCTTCCTACAAGCAATTATGGCTGTGGGCCCAGCCAGAGAAATTAGGATGGTCAAATTCAGGCTTAAATTTTAGAGGTTATTATCATAGAGGCAAACTTGCCCCTTGCACATTCTTCTGAGTGAGACTGTGAAAGGCAGCCTGAGGCAAGATGGACCATAGGTTGACTTAGTTTAAGTTTTAGCTGGTTGGCTGTCTACAGTTTTCAAATTCATGAAAAAGTTATGTAGATCTATCATGCTAACAATGCCTTCCCTTTCATTTTTTGTTGGTTATAGGTTAGTGATAAGGTTAAGGGGAAACTGGAAACAAAGAGGGATGTCCGAATCTCTGGCAAAGCACAATTTTGTGAGTCAGTCAGGTCATAAATGCTCCAGCAGAACTCCATCAACACTGAGAGTCATTTGAGTTAATGCGTGATTAGTGCTCCAGATATAAGGGAGTTTATCATTATATTTGGTTTAATACAGTCAGAGAAACTTTAATTTTAATTAAATTCTCTGTAGTTTTATCTTAGAAGACCAAATGCAAAGTTAATTTTTCTTCAGGGAGAAATTCCAATCTTAGATTTATTCCCAATTCTCTAAACTCCCAGGCACCTAATCTATACTCCTTAGATCTGAATTCTTTGAAAAAACGTTTTCCAAAGTGAAGATTTAAAGGCTGACTCCATAACTACGGACCACTCTTAACCCCATCCAGTTTATCTTTCTTAGAACTGCTGGGCTTTTTTTTTTTTTTTTTTTAACTAAACTGGTTCATATTTTTCCATTGCTTAAAACTTTTCAATGCTTTCCCAGTACGCCTGTAATAAAATATAAACTCTAAACCTTGGCTTATAGTGTGCAGCATGACCTGGCCCCTGCCTGCTCATCAGTCTCATACCACAATCTCTTCACTCCCATGTCATTGTCACCCTGGTCTTCTGTGAACATAGCAAACTCTTTCCAGCTTTAGAGCTTTGATGCCCCCTGCTCCATCTGCCTGAAGTGTTCTTCCCTGGTCCTACACATTGCTGCTGTTCTTCATTACTTATGTCAGAGCTTAAATGCCATCTCTTCAGGGGTGCTTTGCCATCATTCTATCTAACGTAGATGACAGAATTTCTCTTTGTTATCAGAGAAAAGTTACAATGACAAGTTAAACAGGCAAGAAAGACTCACTCAAGTCTATTGAAGTAAAGGTGTGATATTTCACTTAACCCCACTGAAACACAAAGCAGGAGAGTATATAAATGCTGGGGTGAGATAGTGGAAAACTACTGGAGACATCAACAATGAGGTTGCCAGTTAGGCCAGCTGTGTTAGATAATTGGTGGTTAGACTCCTACCCTACCACAGAGATTGGAAGAAAGGGGTCCTATCTTTCTTTCTTGATGATTGTATCTCAAAGGGATGGCCCAGGTCCTTGATAAAGACACTGCTGCATTGTAAAGCTGGTAAGCAGTTGGGAGAAGATTTACATCTAAAGGGGTGGGGGGAATATTTTGCAATTGCAAGTTTTCTAAAGTAAATCCTCTAAGAAAAGAGATTTCAGGGTTCTATAGTTAGGCAAGAACCTAAGTTTGGTTAAACTGAGGGGATTGCTAAGGTGATATTGGTCATCGTTATGCTTTATCACAGGATTCCAGTTATTTCCTTGAGAGTATTGATAAAAGTAATTATTAGCTAATTTATTGAATTCTTTTTTTTTTCTTTTTGGTCTGCTCCACTAGAAGAGGCATGAGAGCAGGTATTTTGGCTGCCTTATTCTTTACTCTATCCTCAATCCATGAGACAGTACCTAGAACATAGTGGGTACTCAAGAAATGTTAATGGAATGAATAAGGGAATGAGTGTAAGCACAGAGACAAGTGGGGTCTTGTGGAGATATTCTGAGCATATTGATGATTTTAGCAACTCTGTCAGTGACAGGACTTCTTACTCTGTACATACATGGTATAAAAACATTAAAATTGTGAATTGGCGGCTACTAATTTGAAGCTTGCTTAAAGTGAAAACAAGTGAATAAGTATTAAAACCACATTCAATGGGAAGAGTAACACAGCAGTACGTTTAATTAGTTCATATCATTCCTTTGTGTGCTGCTCTATATTTTTCCATGGCAGCTTTGCTGCTGAAGTGAGACCTTGTACTTTTTTTTCTTACCCATGGTAAGTATGTGTCCATTCTAAGACTCAGAGACTATTAACATAATCAAATACAATTAAGAAAGTTTTGCTCTATAAGGATTATTTTTAATATATCAGAGGTAAGACCCCTAAAAAACCTCAGGTTCATTCCAGATTCATGAAATCACTAAGGCATCAGTGTGACTGTCATAATTAACTAAATCACAACATCCAAGTTGTAATATATTCATTTTATGCAAATGCATCAGTAAAGAGCAAAATGCTACAGTACTGGAAAATCATGTTTTTCATGAAAAACAACGATGACTCATTAGACATGCATCCCACAAAGTCTGTTTTGTATTCAGAAAGCCAAGAAAATATAGATCAGATCCCATTTCTGAAAAAAACATTTTATTAGAAACATAGGTTCTGGATGACTGGCTCTTGAAAGTGGAGATAATCAATCAGAAAATGATGACATCCTTTTCTTAAGGTTAATTGTACTCTCAATTGCCTTTAAAAGATCATGATTTTATGGTAATGAAGTAAAGCTAATGTTCAAAAATTCCTATCACAGTGAAGTTTTTAACAAGAACTATAATGCCAGTAAAGAATAATATGTTCTTTTAAATTAAATAACTCATGCATCATATTTTGTTTCCTTAAACACATAGTATGTTTGACTGGGAAGTAGAGCCTAACCTTTAAGGTCTGAAAATCTTTAATAAAATAGAAACGGAGTCACATAATTGTTTAGGAATATACAAAGTGACTTACTCCTAATGGGAAATGTACAGAATTTTTTGAGGTACATTGAATCATGTTTTAAAGATTTTTTTCCCTAAATACCCAAACACATACTAATGCTCAGGCTATTTTAGACTCTGGTTTTTTGTTTTCTTTTTTTCTTTCCTTATATATACTTTCTGGTGGATCTCACCATCTCCCTTAGTTTTGGGAACCATCTGGATATAATTTTTTGTTTATGTTCTTATCAGAGTAAAAAAAACCCCACCATTAGCATGACAGATCAAAATATGAAGGATAGGAATTCTGGCACTAGGGAGTAAAGCTACTTGTTTTACAGGGTTTCCTTAGGATATGGTGTGAGAGAGTTGAGCTGAATGGATGGTATATCTGGGCAGTTAGGTAGGAACAGGCAATTGGCATTAAAAAAAAAAAAAGTAGGGTGGCAGGGGTTGGTGCAGCAGGCAGGGTGTAGAGGCAGTGACCATTCCTGGGCACTGGAAATTAGGTCAGGATTCTTGTCCTCATTTAACCAACGTACAGGAAGCACTCTGAAAGGTACTAAATTCTCTTCTTATGCTCTGTTCCTGAGTGATTCTCATAGATTCAATTACACCTTATGCTGGTCACCCTGAATGTTCTACTTAACTTAGATTTCCTCTTTACTCCAGACTAGCCTATGCATTTCTTGACATCTGCTTTTGTAGATCTCATATATTGGTCAAATCCTTATGATGGAACTCCTGACTTCCTCCCACTCCACCATTCCCAACCATCCATTGATTTCTCCCACCACCCCAGTACATAGTCTCCATCTTCACATTCTAGACAGTTTCTCAAGCCTGAAGAGTCAGCCTGGATTCCTTACTTTCTCTATCGATGCTTACATTTAGGCTCTAAGTACATTCTGTGAAGTTAAGGGCTAAAATACATATTGGGTCTGCCACCTTCTCTTCATCTCTGTTGCCTTCATCAGGGTCCAAGTCTTCAACATCTCTCATTGGGATCATTTAAAAGCCTCCTAAATCCCTCCCTCATACCAGTTCATTCCCTGCACAAAAATGCTCTTCTCAAAATTCAGGTTAGGTATTGTCACTTTCTTGCTAATAACACCAAAACGTCTTTCTCTTGTACTTAGAATAAAATCCAAGTTTCCAAGACTGTCTACCTTCCCAGCTCATGCCAGACCATGCTTCCTTTACTCACCGTATTTACCCTCATTTGCCTATTATGTAAATACTCTAAGTCTTTCCTGATTCAGAGCTTCTGTACATTCTCTTTCTTCTGCTGAGATCCCACCCATCACAAATGCACGCACACTTTTTGCATATGTAGTTATTTCTGTTTTTTCAAATCTCATCATTTAATTGTCCTCTCTCCGAGAAACTTGCCTTGATTATTCTACCTAAAGAAGGCCCTCCTCTGTCATTCTGTATTTCTGCCTCTTTTTTTACTATAGAAATTATTGTATCTTGAAATAATTCAATGTCTTCTTCCCTCTCTCCCTTTCCTTCCTTCCTTCCATTCATTCATTTTGTTTTTGTTTATCTCTTACAGAATGTAATCTCCAGAAGGCCAGAGACCTTATTGGTCTTGTTCACCATTCTATCTTTAGTACCTAGCACAGGGTCTGCCACAATGTAAATATTCCATAAATATTTGATGAATAAATGGCTCTTGGAGATACAGAGAAGAATAAGACAAGGCCCCTGTCCTCAAGCTATCACTGCTAGATAAGAGAGCACTCCTAGAGAAATAGCCCACCCATAATTCATTAATGCTGAATAGAGGCTTACACAAAGTTCTGTGGATGACAAAGGAGCCCAAAGTATACAGAAAGAGGGAACATATGGAGAAATTAGGAACGCTTAACTAATGAACTAATATTTGAACAGAGAAGTAAGCTCTCTTTGACTAAGATTCAGAGGCTTTAAGAGGAGTATGAATGATTCCTTGCCCTTTTACACTGTACACCCCTTTCTGAGGCCTGGAAATATATGTGTGTGTAGGGAGTGAAATCTACAGGGATGCACATGTGGGCAAGTCACTGTTGGTTTGATTTTTCTTCTGTAATTCTTTTCTGTTGTCTTTGTCTTTAGAAACTTTCCTAATGAGTGGGAAACCATTATTTCTAATTTAACTAATTAATTTCCCTTGAAAGCTTCATGTTTTGTTATCTTTTGTCTCAGAAAGAACATCCTTTCAAGTGTTTTTCAAGTCCAGTAATTTTCTTCCATTTTGAATATCAGGCATAAAAACTGAAACTAAGAGAGCTAGTCTTTTATTGGTTGTATCTCCCTTATTCTGATGCCCTTATAGGGTATAATTATTAATGATGTTCTTTCTACCTATCTTCATGTGTTAATGGACCAATACCTGACTGTGTAAGATGGGATAATACTAGTTGCTGACCAAATAACCCCTAAATTTAGACTTTTAATGTGATGAAAATGTATTTCTCACAACCTTAATACTCTACATGAATGTTCATGGTGAGCAGGAAGTGTCTTGCTTCCTATGTTAAGTAAGAAATGTGGTAATTCTGAAATCCAAAGTCCTTCTATCTTGTGATTTTGATATCCCATGGGAGCTCTTAGGTCAAAGATAAAGAGACAGTGGAAAATTAGTGTTTGCTTTTAAAAGATTCTAGCATGAAAGGGACAAACGTATCTGCCCACATCTACTGGTGAGAACTAAGCACATGGTTCTTAGCTGCAGGAGGTATCTGGGAAATGTAGTTCCTGGGGGAGTCAATGGCTCACAGTACTGAATCTTCCAATAGAAGGGAGCATCATTTTGTTGGACACTAGCATCTGTGCCACATTGACCAATAGTATAATAGAAGTATTCACTTTCTTATTCCAATGTGATCTCTGCATAATAAAATTATCCATATTAAGCTTCTTTTATATAATGCCAACAATTTTATTACCAGTTCCCCAATAACTTTAGATCTTTTTAAAAAATCTTTTATATGATTTCTTTACAGGACTGATGAGTACTTTGCTTTTATTTCCTTGTAAAGGCATAGCAAGAAATCGTAGGCAGATCATTTGGTTCTGCTTTAGGCACAAATAGAGAGGAAATGCTCTCTGTTAATGAATAATGTATTGGGTACACCATACCCATTTTAGCTCACTTCCTTTGGGTAAAATAGGCCAACTGGGTAAGAGCACACACTGCCGGGACGTTCTCTTCCACAAGAACATCCCTGTTGTGTTTCTTGTGCTGCTTTCCAGTTACATGAGCATTTGCCCTAAGAATATGAATCTGTGCCCATTGAAATATTATATCTTTCTGTGCTTTCTCAGAAAGTTATTGAATCATATAAAGCATCTTGTGTTCATTTTGATGCAATTTATATTATCATTGATTTATTTTTATGAATTATATTTTTGTTACATCAACATATAATGAGATTTTAAGCATAAAAGCTCATGATTTTATATGAGAATTTAATATAAATGTAAGACAAAATACAAAACAAATGACATTTGCAGCATCATTATTTTCAGATGTGATGTAGACAAAGGAAAAGAATAATATTTTACATATGACAACGTTATATTTTTATCTGGTCTCATTACCACATCTTCTTAAAAGAAAAAAGGAATAATGCAGAGTTCTTTCCCAATCCCAGAGAAGAAAATGAGATTACCCCATCCTTCTTCCCTTAAATATCATTAGTATAACAAAATATCCGTACATCAATATGTTCTTTTAGAGCTGCTAGTCATTTGCTAAATTCTGAAAATATCTTATTCCCAAATTCTTTGGATGCATACATACATATTACCAAATCATTTTGAAAGCTGCAAAGTGTAACGCAAAAAGTGAGCAGTCACTTCCATACTCTGTCCCCCACCAAAAAAAAGGGAAGACACACACACACACACACACACACACACACAAGCTCAACTTAACTTGATATTCATCAAGAGATTTGTATGTTTTCTTAAAAAAAAATTACAATTTCATAGTCCCAAAACATAGCTAGGTAGATGGCACTTATGGTCAAGATCACCTATTTAATGGCATTTTAAATTTCACTGAATAAATTTCATAGAAGATCAGATGCTACCTCTACTTTTTCTGAATTTGTCATCCAGTCCTGGATGATAAAGAAGCAGAAGCCTGTACCCTGAAAGTTTGCTTCTTTGTTTCCTGATGCCAACACCTAAAAGATTGTTGGCTATACTTCCTCCTCTGCTATTACCGGTGAGCTTGATGAGCTTGGATCTAGCAGGGTGGCTACTATCAGGGGAGCAGTTTGGCTTTGTAAAATTACATAAAATAAAACCTGTTTTGGCAATAGTAAGGAATGCAATTGCTCAACAGTAAGCTTGCCTAAGCCTGAACAGACGGAAGAAAAGTAGAGCAGACTGCTACACAGATGATGATAAACAACAGTTAGACCCAAAGTTGGGTGGCTTGATCTGAGAAGTATTAAAGAAGCCATTTGCATCAGATGTTGGAACGGTTAAGCCATGCTTGAAGTCGATGAATATCATTGGAGGCTACTTTAAATAATGTGATGCAACATAGATATTTTATGAATTTACAAAGCCAGATGGGAAAAGGAGTAAGAATTTTAGAAGGAACAAACTGGCAGGAGACACTTTTATAGATGTCACTCTGAACTGATGCATTATGGAGAAGTAAGCTAATGGGCTTAGGAAAGAAAGAAATATCATGAATCTTAAACAGAAATCTCAGATTCATCGAGACTTTCCAGTTTGTGTGCATCTTATTGTCTATACTAAAGCAGAACACACTTCCCATCCCTGTCATCTTATGCTTACTGAGAAAGTTAATGTGTATGTGTGTTTATGTGTATGTGTGAATGTTTGTGTGTGCCTATCTCTATATTTAGATGCAGATAGATACAGATATAAAGATCTATTGATATAGCTATATACCAGAATGGAACTTCTTGCACCACTCTATTTTATTTAAGTATCTTGAATTAACAAACTTATAAATAAGCTCTCAGAGTTACAAGTTCATTTTTAGATAAACTTTTTCTTTCAAAATAATTTTAGCTTTATAGAAGAGTTGCAAAAATAGCACAGAATGTTTCTGTATACCCTTCACCCAGTTTCCTCTAATGTTAACTTCTTGTATTTCTTCAATTCATTTATCAAAAACCAAGAAATGAATGTTGGTATGATATTATTAAACAGTATTTGTTTAATAATTTATTCAAATTTCCACAGTTCTCCTGCTAATGTTATTTTTCTCAATACCTAGGATACCACACTGTGTTTAGGCATCACGTGTCCTTAGTCTCTTCTGATCTGTGACTATTTCTTGGTCTTTCCTTGTCTTTCATGACCTTGATACTTTTGGGGAGTAGTGATCAAGTATTTTGTAGAATGTCCTTCAGTTTGGGTTTGCCTGATGTTTTCTCATGAAGAGATTGAATTTGTGGAGTTTGGGGAGGAGTACCACAGATGTGTGTGCTCTTGTCACGCCCTGTTGTTAGTATTTGCTATCAAAATGACTTATTACTTCGTTAAGGTGATGTCTGCCAGGTTTCTCCAATATAAAGTTACTATTACTCATGTACTTTAACATCTGTGTATCTTTTATGCAAGAGTTACGTGTAGGATACAGTAGTTATTATTGAGCTACCTGAAATTATTAGTCCTGTTAGGTGAATAGGAAGAGACTAATTTTAATGACACTGACAAAAGCACATAATGTGGAGAAAGTATCCTTTGCTCCCTGAACATACAAATAATAGAATATGCAGATAATCCCTAGGTTAACATTTTAAAGATGTTACATATAAATAATCTTTTGACACATTCAACATTACTTCTCTATACAGTATTAGGAAATGAAAAATGAGTCCTTTATACTCTCTTAACTTTTTTAAACTTTGTCTCTTTTTTTCTCTTAAACACATAGCCGTTTAATTGGTTCATTTTGGCAAATGAGCATTTTGGCAAATGCTATCCAAATAAGGGATGGCATTTTTCTTTTAATCTATTCCTTGTTTAGGTGTGGTTAGACACAGACTCCAATACAGCCTCTTGAGACTCCAGAGAGAAAAGCAGGGATGCTGTAAACGTGTACACCTGTTAGATTGCCAAGATGAAAACAGAAAAGAATGAAAAAAGTATAAACGTTTCTATAATTCTAATGTTTACTTATTTAAAAACATTTGCAATGTATATTGACAATAAAGAAGAAAAATATATACATTTCAGTGACATATGGGTAACTTTCTTTCTGACTTCTGTGGTTTAAATAGCTCCATAATGGTGCTGGGGTAATGTGAAGAAGCATTTTGAAAGCTTTGGTTCCAGGCAACTTCCTCTTCCCACAATTTTATCTAAGTTCGCAATGCTGTGGACTCATTTGAGGAGGGGTTGTTGACCGTTAATTAAGAAACTTTAGGAAGAAAAACTCTCCTCAAACTAGGTCAAAAGAAACATATGATTAGGGAAAAATGAAAAAGAATAAAAAGAAATAATTCAAAAACCTGTGAGAAAGGTGTGCATTAGCAGATTACTTTTTAATTTGTTCAAAACCTCACCTAGCTTCAAGCCTTACCAGTCAGCACCTGACAGTTAAGGATCCACTTTAACCTCAAGGAGGGCAGCATACCAGATGATCACAGTTCTCGGAGGAAGTAGTCCCATTGTAAAAGGCAAAGGAGTGAGGAGGAAGACAATTAGCCCCTATAGCCATTCATCCAAGATCCTAGCAATAGTGGAAGTCAAATGCTATCTTGTACTTCTGGAGTAATTTTAAGGGCTTAAAAACATCCTGCTCACATATTTTATTTTTATTCTGTCACCTTCACCTACGTTCTTACAAGATACCAATATTAATGTGGAAATTACAAAAATAGTGATTAGCTACTAATCACTAATACATGGTTTTAAACATACAGATTTCTTATTGGACAGCTAGCTGTCTTTTAAAGTAGGGCTGTTAACCATGAACTGAAACTACAGCAGAATTATTTATGAAGACCCTCTGTGTTTCTCAGGTTCAGAGTTTTAATCCTGATGTAGTACCTTTTTCTCCTGATCAGGTTTAGTTTTGGACCTATCCCTACTTTTTGTAGGAAGTATGTAAAAGCCAGTACCCTGAAGCACAATTAGAAAGATAGAAAGGAGAGATAGAGAAAGAGAGGGAAAGAATCAAAATAGCTTTCTTCTTGGGGGGGAAATCAGAGGGGTAGACGAACCATGAGAGATGATGGACTCTGAGAAACAAACTGAGGGTTCTAGAGGGGAGAGGGTGGGGGGATGGGTTAGCCTGGTGATGGGTATTAAAGAGGGCACGTTCTGCATGGAGCACTGGGTGTTATGCACAAACAATGAATCATGGAACACTACATCAAAAACTAATGATGTAATGTATGGGGTTTAACATAACAATAAAAAAATTTTTTAAAAAATAGCTTTCTTCTTTCTAAGAATTGGAAATTTAGAGACTTAGAAAAGTGAAAGACTTGATCTCTAGCTTCTATTCTGCCCTCTCCTGTACCTGTTGACAAATCTACTGAAGTTGGGCTTGAGCCTTTGCTGTATTAATTCAAGATCTGTCCATTTTTAAAGTCTCATTGAGAGGAAGGATCTCTGGGGACCTCTGAGAGGCACAGGACTTACCTAAATATGGAGAAAGATAAGCAGTGAACCAGTTGGAGGTGAGAATAGTATCTGTACTTGGATCCCAGCCTAATACACTGTGTGTCTTAGGGAGAGGAAATTACATTTGAGAATTTAAAAAGAAGGGCTGCTTTACTAAAATCACACTAAGATAGAAAAAACATAAGGCAATAAACCTTACTTGTCAGCTGAGTCATAAAGGTTTACTTCAAGACCAGAGAAGGAGTACTGTTTGAGGACAGATGACAGATGTCTGAACAGGAAACCATGCTTATCTACATTTGAAATTGAGAAACAATAAAACAGAGCAAGGAGCCCAGGCACAAATCATGACACCTTTGTTTCTAACATCAGGATCCTCAACAGCAGACATTGCTTCAGGAAGCAAGGCCTAAGCAGGAGAGGATAAAAATATTCCCTGTCTGGTGGTTGCTAAGAACAAAGGTAAGACATGACTTCAGAATTATTTAGAAGGGATTTGAGAGGCCTGGAGGTTTTTTTTATCAAGAAAATAGGAGCAGAACTAAAGAAACACTAATTTTGCCAATGTTATTTTGACCCTATTTTATTATCCATGGCCTGGGCAAATGAAGGGTATAAGACAATTTATTTGTGATCTTGAATACTTTGTTTGTATTCATGAACAGTACAGATTCTATGTTACCTATTTGGAGTTAGAGATTAAAGTTCAGTTCACAAAGATGCATGGCACAATAGCCAAATCCAGGCTTTTTGCCTTTAAGGAAAAATATTAACAATAATACTCTTTCTTGAAGGGACCTGGGAGCTTTAAAATTATAGGTATAAATTTATATGACCCAGATTTCCTTCTCCCTCAGAGTAGAATGATTTTTTGGTAAATTGGTTTTAGTCATTATGGCAAGAAAGAAGGACGGAAGGGAGGAATGGTGAGAGGAAGACAGACAAATCAAGTTAGGTGTTTGGTTGACTCATTTAATTAGTTTTGGACCACCTCAAATATTTTTTAACAGACTTGACAGGTAAGTAAAAGGAGTCACATCACTTTGTTAGTCCAAGTGGCCCCAGAGTGTATAACTTAATAACCTTAATGTGAACAATAGAGTTTGAATATATATAAGAGTGGGGAGGGTTAGGGAAATATGCACAGAGACTAGTATGAGAGAAAGAAACTTGTAAAACCTCCAAACACCCACTGATTCCTTTGTGCTACTGAAGAATGAGGCCCAGAGCTGAGGACCCTTACTTTAGCAGGATTTGCAGACATCTAGTGTCAGGTCTTGGACTGAGTAGACAGACAATGGTGGGCTCCATTGCTATACATAATAAATAAAGGGTATCTGCAAGGTGAGAGAGCCTTCTAGAATGGGGGAAGCTGAGCAGTGTCTAATCATCTGTATTAAGATGTTAAAATGCCAAGTTAAAAAAACAAAAAATCCTGGTGTTCCAGATCTTTAGTTCTCTGTGTAATTACCTGGAGTAAGTAGGTTGGGATAAATCAGAGAAAAGGCCTGAATTCTTTTTCTAGGCCTTCACAGAGCAGATTCTAGGAAGAGAATGGCTGCAAGATCAAAGTGTTTGAATCCATTGGAAACTGAAGAAATTCAGAGTAGGAAATTGCAATGAAAATTTAGGTCCCTGAAATGCTCAGAAACATAGAGAAGGCATTACATTTAACCTTGAGTTTTACTTAAACCTCAAAGGACAGTATGACAGCTATAATTTTGGTCTTTCAAGCAGCACATCATTGGCAGTAGTCGAACCAGGTAGGCAGCTGACAGCCCAATGAGCCGGTAGCCATTTGGCCCTGCTGCTAATCATTTAACTGCATAGAAATAACAACAGGAATTTAACCAGGGAGGGCAGTTTGAATCACTTCCTGGTTATATGCCATTCAGAATATTTTCCTAAAAGTGTTTCAGTTCCAGAGAAGAGAAGAAGTAGTAATAGCAAGCATCCTATGACTACTGAGAGAAATCTAGGGTTACTGGTCTTATATGATATTTATTTTTCTTTGTAAAGAGCAATGAGATACCTTTGTTATGAAGATAAGTGAGATCAGCTACCATGTACCATTTATATCTTAAGTTACAATTTTTTTTTGAACCAGCCACAGGGACCTGTTAAAACTGGAATTTAAATACAACTGCAGGGAAATAATTATCTCAAGGTGAATTGCTTATGAGGGCAATTGCAGTTTGACATGGGCGTGGGGTGGTTTATGAGTGTAGAGCCATACAGAATGATTCTACCTTGAAAAAATGAAGTGGTTAGCTGCCAATTCTCTTTATGTATCTGTGATGTTACTGATCCTAGCAAGATAAGAATAAAAATTGGGCATTTATACACACCAATCTGGAGAAAGAGGCCTTTAAATTACCTTTCAGGCTGTGAGTTTAATTGAACTTCTCCCATTTATTTCATATTAATGACAGCAGGTTTGCTGGGTGATGTCATCATTCTTTGAAAGCTGCTTTATTCTTCCTAACAGTGCAGGTCCTGCATTCTTCATATTTAGAGTGCATTCCCAACAATAAGTAATGCTTATCTGTAAATTGGAATGCACCAGAGTCCTATTTGAAGGCCAGCCTCACTGACATTCTGGCAGAATATAAGAGGAGAATGTATGTTTTGTGCTCATATAGCTTTTTGAGGAAATGGGCTATATACAGAGAAGTTATGATTATGGTTATGCTCATTTATTTGTCAAGTGCTAAGGAATACATTTGACAAAACAAAAAAAGGAAGATTAAGACAATATGCCTGTCTCATAGACGATGTTACTACAGGAAAATAAAACTTCTACGAATCCTCAGGCAGATATATCCCATTTTTTTAAATCAGTTGAGTATTAGATTAAGTTGTTTACATATTCACATAAAGCTTCCCCCCACTGAAATTATTTATTGTCTTTATCAGTTCAATATAATGGATGTTTACTCTTCAGAGAGAATGCTTCCAGTAAAAAAATTCCAGAATCGCAAAGCAATATTCTTTATCCATGTCTGGCTTTCCTGGAAGTCATATTTCCATCCAGGTACACATGCCTTTTATGCAAACAGTCTTTTCAAATGTTGCTAAGATTTTTTCACTTGATGAGCTCTCTCTCTCCTGGCTGGAACATGCCCTGAAACAGTCTTGCCAATTCTATTGGAATTTATTTAAACAAACATTGATATAGTACTGTTGTAAGCCCTTTAATAAACACTTATAATTTCAGCCTTCATGATGATCCTTTGAGAGCAGCACTATAATTATTCTCACTTTACAGATGAGGAAATTGAGGCAGGTGCTGCTGGGACTTTATCAGAAATCTATTTGATTAAAATGCAGAAAGTCTAGTTCCATAATCCAGGTGCTTAACCGTTATGCTATGCTCTTTCGTATGGAGCATAAACTGAGTTTCTTCTTACCAATGATATGCCATTTTTAATTTTAAATTTCTACTTTCTCAGAAACATCCATCTGTTTCTTTGACTTTTTGACTTTTTCTCTACTTCTGTCATCAGTTCTAAAAGCTAACTTTTGAGTGATGGTACAAAAGCCTTATTGCACGTGTGTAACAGTGGTCAGATCTCCACCGGCAGGCCACTGCCCAGGTGGCCTGACAGACTGTAGGACTCCTCCATCCTGTCCTTTCAACACACATAATTCAAATTGTGCCTCATCAAAATTATAGATTACTGCATGCCAGGGACCCAGATCACTCTACAATAGTCAAAACCATGTATGTTAAATCTATAAGTACCAAGATTTTATTACAGTCAGTGCTTAGGGCTAGTGGAATGTTTCATTCTCTTAAATATTTTCTGGCTACCCCCACCTCAAAGGCACACAGGTGCTATCTTCCTTTGTATAATTTCTTTGTGTAATATGGAAAAATAGTTAAGAGGACTCTTTTATGCTTGGAAAATGTTACTCTATAACCTCTTGCCAGGTAGATGTGAAGTACATTTCCAAGGAAACTTACTCATCTACTTTCATCTATATCTCTATCTCCTTCTTTCTCTTTTCCCCTCATACCACTTTGTTCTTGTTTGTACACAGTATTTATATTTATCCTAACTCAGTCTAAGTATTTGTGTTATCCTAACTCAAGATATAATCTGATGAATTTTCCCAATTAAAAATTAATTACTTTCTTTTTTAAAAAGATTTTATTTATTTATTTGTCAGAGAGAGAGAGAGAGCACAAGCACGGGGAGCGGCAGGCAGAGGGAGAAGCAGTCTCCCCGCTGATCAAGGAACCCAATGCGGAACATGATCCCAAGATCCTGGGATCATGACCTGAGCTGAAGGGAGATGCTTAACAGACTGAGCCACCCAGGCGTCCCCAAAATTAATTATTTTCATAGCTAGGATTTTAGATAAAAAATTCAGGAAGCAAACTTTAAAAATACATGGTTTTGGGCGCCTGGGGGGCTCATTGGTTAAGCGACTGCCTTCGGCTCAGGTCATGATCCCTAGGTCCTGGGATCGAGTCCCACATCGGGCTCCCCCTGGTCTGGGGGGAGTCTGCATCTCCCTCTGCCTGCCACTCCCCCTGCTTGTGCGCTCGCTCGCTCTTGCTCTCTCTGTCAAATAAATAAATAAAATCCTAAAATACACAGTTTGTAAAAGACATTAATTTAGAATCATGATCTACACAAAGTAAAACTTAAAAAACTGTGTAGGAGAAGTGATCTCTGTTACATGAGATCAATGATCAATTGCTTTTTATTTCTTTAGTAACTTCTCCATTCTCAATTCTTTACTACTCACCAATATATTTTATACCAGAAGGCATATGTTTTAACAATTTTTTTATAGAAAAGGTTGCCTTACTTTATATTTGTGATATAGTTAGATTGTTTAGGCTCTTGCTACACTGGACACTCCTCATCTAATGCTTTTGAAAATAGCTTGAGTGGTTTCTTTTACTTTAATCTTTTCCTTTTTCTCTCTCTCTCTAAGGGAATGAACTGAATGAGAGTTATAAATTAGCCTCCAGCAAGTCAGTAATTCCCTAGCATGTGATTTACTCTGGAGCCTATTAATGCAGGTTGCTGTGTTCTGGCCTTGGAAAATCTGATTCAGGAGGTTTAGTTTGGGACCCTGAAATTGGCACTTTAGTAACCACTCCAGTAATTCTGATGTTATTGCTCCTCGGAACACTTTTTAAAACACTGTTTCACAGTGTTCAGTGCTCAGTCTCCTCTACCATATCATCTCCTAAAGAGGTTCTACCATATGATACGTCAGCCAGCATGTCAACTGAGTGCCATAGAAGAAAAGAATAGCTTGACTTAATATGAAATTATCTTTTGTCAGTGATGAAAATATGACTGTATTTGTAGATAGTTTATCTCCTCCTGATTTCTGAATGTAAAGAGGACAGGGTAGAATAGTTAGAGAAAAACATGTAGCAATTTATTTTCAGTATCAGTATTAATATTCCTCCTCCAAATATTCTATGTGACTCTTGCATTTTGAGAATTTATTAAGATCCTGTTAAACAAATACATATTCTGTCTGCAATTCACTGCCTAAAATAAAAACACATTAAGTACCATTTTGATCCCTACCTCCCCAAATTACACAGGCACACATCTAACTCCATCTGAAGACATATGACACAAATCTCCAAATGCATGTTTAATAGCAATTTAATTCAACCTGCTGATAGCACTTATAATCCACAGTGGTTAATGTGACAGCAGTGACCCACGTTAACAAATGAAGTGTAAAGGGAGGATTAGGAAAGGAAAAATGTTGTACCTTTGGCATGTTCAGTGATTCAATCCAAGTCTTTTAACATGGATTGTACTTTTTTGCCTCCATTTCTCTGTTTCCTTAGCTCTTAACTATTTCCTTAGAGTTCTCATTGGATTAGGAATAGAAAATAATGAAACAAAATGTTTGTTTTTAAAAACACATGATGCATAAATGCAGTTTTGACTTGATCACTTTAGTCATAAAATATTTATCAGACGATTCATAATTTATTAATTACTTTTAAAAAATCCATGCCCTTCACCCAGAAACCTTTGTGTAATAAAAATACATTAAAACATTTAGCAATAACAGACGGCATTGTCAAAATACAAATAAAGACTAAACACCTGTTAGGACGGTAGGCCCAGGCCTGTCTCCTTGGATGGGTGTTCCTGGAGCTAATTCCTTGGTGCCCTGTTGATTGCTGTCTAGCATGCCAGGTCTCTATTTAAATCAGTTGATTAGAGAATCTTATTGTAGGTATTCAAAACAATCGGCCATTTCTGTATCTTATGTAATAGCTGGATCTTACATAATTAAGTGAATATTTAAAAAAACCAGCATATTCTGTAGGTCATGAATGAAGCTAGGATTGTGTGGGTGGATCAAAGGAAATCCATCATTGTCATTGGAGTAGCAACTCAAAATGTGAGACCTGACAATGGTAGGTTAGTAACATCCTCCTTGCATGTGAGGATTATACACCACCGAGAGCCCTCCCTCATGGTCATTGAATGTGATTCATCCATCTTTTGTCACTAACCAGCTCTGTGACCTTGGATGAATCACTTAACTCCTCTATTGAGGGCCAAAAGAAACTTGGGTAACCATGTGAAAGAACTTTTGAAAGTTCTATAAAAAATACCCTTTTGGGGCATAGAAAAGACATCAATTTATTATGGTCTACAAACTTAGAAAATTGCTAGGAATTCTGGACCAGGGAAAGACATGAAAAACATGAGGAAAATACCAAGGAATCTGTAAAGCAAGGAAACTTAATAAAGTCATAATTGTGGAAACCTTGTAAAATTCTCCTTTCAAGTATATTACATGTCTACTGAGTCACAAAAATCTTTAACTAAAGAAATAATACATGTCTATATAGTGTCCACTGTATGCTTGACACTCTTCCAGTTCTAGATATTTAATGAAAGCTGGGTTTCAACTCTTGAGAAGGTTGGTTAATTTGCTGTTTTGCCTAGTACCTAGCATTGGAGAGGGACCTCTTAGAAGTGCAATTTCAGGGTTAATAAGACTTAACATAAAATTTTAGCTCCTGCTCATTCCTACTGGTGTTTCATTATCCAATACAGTAGAATTTCAGTTTTCTATTTTAAGACTTTAATCTCTGGCAAAATTCAAATCCTCTCAGGATTTAGTTTGTGTGAGTTTCTAATGCTTTCTGAAAAAAGTCTCTATAGCAGGAAGAAAGCAAGAAGCCCTTCCTTGAGAGTGTCTAATATAGAAGAAAGGGGTCAGTGATCAGAATGGAGAGTGACTTAGAATTCCAAATTGGGGAGAAAGAATACAAAGTACTCACTACTTGAAATGAGAAAGGCAGATGATATGAGTGCAGAAGGTGATGTATATAGGAATAAAAAACTGACGTTCAAAGATCAGTTGTTATAAATTTCTTTAGGCCCCCTGCATTTATGTTATACACAGAATAACCTCCTAAGTATGGCTCTTCAACTTAAATATATTTCTCAGTTTTGTCTGTTAAGGAAAACATTCATTCTAAGTTTTCCTTTTTAAGGAAAGCAGAGAAAAGCAATAGGGGTGGCTGAAGGTAAACCCAAAGCTATTAATTTACCAGGAAAAAGAGAATATTATTCTATAATGAGCTTAACATTAAATATAGCATTAATTTAGTAAATACGTACTTAGCAACTATCTTATACAAGCAATAGACAAATGCTAAAGTAAATATATTATTATATATAAATAAGATGAAGATGAGCACTACTGATAAAAATACAGAAGGGGAAATAAGGGGATTGGAAAACCTGGGGCATGGTTGTTGTTGGTGGATTATTTTATATGTTATTATCTTATATGGAGTGTCTAGATAGATTTCTAAAATAAATTGATATTGGAATAGAGACTCAAAGAAAGTGATGGAGGGAATTGTGCAGATAGGTAAGTGAAGAGCTTGCCAGGCAGAAAGAACTGCTAAGTGCAAAGGCCCTGAGGCAAGTGCATGCTTAGTGTGTTCAGGGAAAGAAAAGGAAGCTTATATGGATGGAGTAATGTGGTAGAAGATAAAAGTAGGAAGAAAGAAGGTTCATGAGACAATGGGGTCCTGATTACTCATACTTTGAGGACATCATAAGGACTTTGGGCTTTCTTTGAAAGTGAATAGAAACTATTGGAAGGTATTGATTATCACTCTGGCTACTTTGTTGGGAATAGACTGTGGAAAGGCAGATGGATGCAGAGAAACCAGATTGGAAACAATGATGATTTGAATCAGGGTGGAATAATGGAGGTAGTAAAAGCTTGTAAAAATGTCAATGAATACATTTGGTCAATAATTCATTCATTAAAACAAATATTAGTTAGCAGGTACATAAACCAAACAGAATATTTTCTGCTGGAGAAATAGTAAATGGGACAAATTCTGTGCCTGCAATCAGTAAACTCATAGCTTAATGGAGGTAAGCATGTAAAGACATGCTTTTATCTTATCTTTTAAACACATGATTTTCATGTCTTATATGATAATTAAATCTAATACAAAGGAAAGAGTGATTACTTTTGCCTAGGGAATGGGAAACATCAGCAAAGACTACCCAGAAGAAAAGATACTTGAGTTGGGTCATGAGGAAGGAGCACAGGTTTGTTAGAAGACAGAGGAAGATAAAGAAAAGGCCTTGCAGACAGAGGAAACAGCATAGGCAAAGGCACAGGGGCATGAACAGCATGGCATATTCAGGGGCTGTGAGTAGTTTTGTATGACTGTTTGCATTTATTGAAGCCAGGAGTGGTAGTAGATAAAATTGAGGAAATGTGGAGCAAGGAGCGAGATGATGAGAGAATTTGTGTATGTGCGTGACAAGGGGTTTGCGTGTTATTAGCAAGATTATGGGGAATCACAGAAAGATTTTATGCAAGGAAGTAGAATCAGCTTTATAGTCTAGAAATATCAGAAGTCTTCACTGATAGGAGCATTTCCATTCAACTTTAATTATACAGTTAGATTTTGGTAACAGCAGTATATAGTAAAAATATTGTACATATCCTTTTCAAACATCTTAATAAGCAGTTATTTGTTGAGACTTACTGTGTGGGGCACTGGGGAAAGGGCATTGCTCACATTAATTCATCAGATATTCCCTAATGCCCAGTGAGGTAATTATTATTGTTATGACTTCTTTTTAGAGCTAGGAGAACCAATGCTTCGAGATGTTCAGCAACTCACCCAGATCATACATAGCTAGTGGTAGATGGGGGCTGCACTGGACTTCCAGCCCAGCATCATGGGCTGTGCTTTGAACCACTCCAGATACTGCTTTAATGTTCTTGAAAGGGCAGCAAAGGTTACTAGAAACAGGTCTCTTTTAAAGACTGCTTACATTAAATTGTTTGCAATAGACTGACCTAAATTATAATTTCTTAATTTAATTATGTATGTTGCAAAGAATAAAAAGAAATGAATAATGTTCCACGTGGTAGGAATGAATTCATTCAGAGTTGAGAAGGAATTTACACATGGATTTGTTAAGTAGCGCAGTTTTCATTAGAGCTTCCTGGCATAAATTTTGACTTGCAAAGATAGGCATCCAAATATTCTTGGCTATGTCCACTCAAGCCAGCAAAGATTTTTTGAATGCTGTTTTTCCACTTCTTTACAAACTGTTCTATTGATGGTCTGTAGAATTTAGCTGCAGTCTAAGATATCCAGGCCTGCTACTCAATACAGTGGAACTTTACTGCCTATAGAAATTCAAGGGGTAAGGACTGGGGTTGGAGGGAAGGGGAAAAAAGGACTCTCAGAAGTTTTAATCCCTTTGGTAAGATTTTATTAGGGGCTGTGATATAATTGCTGATACTTTGGATTTGCTATTAGTAATCCTTTCAAATGTATTCTATATTGGCAAAAAAAAAATCCAGACTCAAAATTTCTTAGAGAATTAACAGGTTATCTGGAGAATGTTCAGAAATGTAAAATCAAAGATCAAGTTCAAATGTCCCTGGGTTATAGTTTCTAAAAAGCAGATCAGTTGGATACAATGGGTGATTTCATGCTGAAAGATAAAATTCCTAATCCACTGGCAAAAATCTCTGTAAACAAATATCCCAGACAAGTTCCCCAATGCATTAAAAAATAATAATAAATATAAGAAAAATATCTAGATTGCTTTGAAAAGGTTGTTGAAGAGAATTTTGAATACTTAGGGAGACCAATCATGCCTTGAAAAAGTGGAGTTAAAGGTTAAATTTAGTTTAATTTTTCTATATTTCAGTAATAAAGAAAAGGAAGAAAAGCTCATTCAAAATGTTATTTAGACCATAATAACAAGTTACCATTTACAGTATCATGACATTCTTGGTAATATAGGTAAATTTTGACAGCGCACCAATCTCTTAATATTTACTAGCATGTGTCGTTGTCTAACCTTTAATATACTGTATACTGTAATTAAATTACTTTTAATAAGCTCTCATTTTACTACTATCTTATATTATTCTTGCAGTAGTTAGCTCAGTCCTTTCAAGGTTTCAGTTAGTTCAGCAAATCTGTCTGTGGATTAAAGGCTTTTGTCCTCTGAAAAGGGAAAGTTTTTACCTGGCTCCATGCCCTGTGTTATTCAGACATTAGCAGTAGTTTGCTATGTCACTCCTCGTTGCTCTGAGGTTAAAACTGCTTTTGTGGAGGTGGTTGGCCAGGGTCTCTTGTAATTGTTCTCTTCTCTGTTGTTATGGAGATGCAGCTCACACAGTTTTCTTTCCTGCTTACTTTATCATGCTTCATATCCAACAGCAAGTAAACAACCAATTTGGTGACCTACTTAGGTCTGCCAGCAATGAATTCACAGACTTCTATTATTTAAGGTGTGTGATCACTTGAATCTTCCCCTGTGGTCCAGCTTTTTATTTCCATCATCCTTACATTTTCAGTCTCTTCCTTTTAAGTGGCTTCCTTTGGTGTGAATACTTTGTTCAATGCCTTCTGCTAAGGAAGAAATAGTAGATTGGGTACGTATCGTAGGCTGAGAAAGTGAATTTTAGATTTATCACTGTTGACACAATACCAAAATCCATACTAATTCAAGGGCACAAAATAGTACAGCATGCCAAAACAATGCCCTCATGTTGTCAGGGACACTGACACCACTTCTCACAAATCTAAGCTGCTGAAGAAACAAAGGGGCAGGAGGAAATAAATTTGGTAGTTTATTGTTTTACCTTGCTTACTATCAGGATGAGAGGAAAGAATGCATATGAGATTGAGTTATAGTATGCTGAAGAGGAAAAAAAAGATAGGCTTTGGACAACATTACATATTGAAAAGAAGGTATGTAGTTTTTTGGGGCACCTGAATTCAAATTTTGGTTCCATGGAAGATGCTGTTGTGCCCTGCCCAGAATCCTATTACTAGAATGGTACACCAGCCCTCAGTTTCAGAGTTGGCTGCAAATGGCTCATAGCAGGCCCCAGAGAGCTGCCTCATCCAAGAAGTTATGCCTATTTTCCACCTCCAGGTGGCCCACATGCAGTGACTAATGCATAGGAACGTTAAGCCACTTTGCCCAAGGTTCGGGTCAGTTCTGCAGTGTGCTTAATCCTCCAGTACCCTCATGGATCAGGCCAAGGTTAGACTTAACCTGTGACACATCCTTGCTGGGCTCTCTTTCTCCTTCCCTGCATCCCTCATGCAACTACAAGTGTCTCCTGAGAGCACTCCTGCAGTAGATTCCAAGCATCCAGATCTCTGTCACAGGCTCTGCTTCTAGGAAGGCCAACCTAAATTCAGCTTGATTATCATTAATTTTGTGGTGTATAAGCCAGGTACTTGGTCTCTACTAGCCTTAGTGTCCTCCCTAGTGAAATAAGCTCTAAAATTCTATTTTCAAGAGAGGCAAAAGCGTTGGGTCTTTTCTGTTAGCCCGTCCTTTGTGATGCACATGTTCTGTGGATTCTTTAATGCTGGACATCTTTGATATTTGAAGCAGATTGTTAATGACTAAGTCATCATTCAATTCCAATTTTATTCCTTAGCTACTTTTTTCTTCTGCCTTTGAGTGTATCCACTCTGCATTAAAGCAATGCAGCCATGGATGTATTGATGATTCCTAACTACTGGAGTTTGCCAACAATATTGGCCCTGTTACTGGGGAGGAGGTAAGTGTTCTCATCTCAGATGTTCTTTAACTCTGGAAAATTATTGAAGAAACAATTCACTTTCTTTTTTTATCCTGCATAATCATTAAAGAATACACAAAGGGAACCTCTCATGATGGAAAGAAATCCAGCAAATCATCTGAATTAGCATCCACATACAGGCTTGTTGCACTATTGTGTGATTAAAAAGAATTACATCCCCCCAAGAAAAAAAAGGCTAGTAAAATATTAGAAGAATATTAGAAGAATATTGTTAGAATTAGGAGAATAGATAACCTTCTGGATACTTTCTTTCCAAGACGGGTTCTATGC
Source organism: Halichoerus grypus (assembly GCF_964656455.1). Taxonomy (NCBI): domain Eukaryota; kingdom Metazoa; phylum Chordata; class Mammalia; order Carnivora; family Phocidae; genus Halichoerus; species Halichoerus grypus. The sequence goes on from NC_135723.1 coordinate 71,223,728, forward strand.
TATCTGGTTAAAATCACAGTGTAAGTTACAACAATACAATTCAGTTCAAATTCTTGTCAATCAGAATTCTCCCTAGTGAATATTGTGAACATATGTCACTTGATATCATCTCTGATTTTCAGTAGTCTCCATATAAGAATTTTGAGAGTGGAAATGTAACAGCTTCAAGCACAATCTCAGGCAACACAACAACCTTGAAGGCTATTGGGAAGTGTGCAGAGATCTCTGGCTGGTACAGGATAATCAGATACATGGCTTCTTGTTAGATAACAAGAGGGAGGCTCAGTTGTGTGCATCTGGCCCTCCAAAAAGTGCGTGAGGTCCAGAATAAAGATCACAAGGAATATTGGAGATGACTCACTTGAACAGAAAAGCAATTTCTTCAGAAACTGAAGATAATATGATAGACACAGATGCATATACAATTAAAAAAATACATGGTCCATACATGCACAAAAACCCTTTTTTGGGTTAGAAGATTAAAAATGTCTAAATTGCTTTGAAACTTCATAGGCATTTCAATTTTTAAAGAATAGAAGAATATCTTATTGACCCCTTACAAGTCAACATATTTACATATTTGATTCTTTTTTTTAAAGATTTTATTTATTTATTTGTCAGAGAGAGAGAGTGAGCATAAGCAGTGGGAGAAGCAGACAGAGGGAGAAGCAGGTTCCCCGCTGAGCAGGGAGCCCGATGTGGGACTTGATCCCAGAACCCTGGGATCATGACCTGAGCCGAAGGCAGATGCTTAATGACTGAGCCACCCAGGCATCCCTACATATTTGATTCTTGTTACCTATTACTGCTGTAATTGCTCCTGGACTAACCACCCAATACAATATAGATGAAGTGTAGTCTTATAGAGTGTGCTGGTTTTTCTGTATTTGCTTCTCTCTCCAATCCACTTTCTACTCTTCTTTGTGCCTAAGGATATTGAACCCTATAGAGTGAGTAACTAGACAGAGTTCTTTCCCTTCTGGTTCCAGGTGAATTGGACCAATGTGAGGCACTGACGAAAGACAGGAGGGTGGGGGAGAGAAAGGCTGGGCATTACTTCCACTGCTCCCTCTCTGGGTCTCCAGTCTGGCAGAGGCTGCCTGATCCATGACTACAGCTCATGGTGAACAATTCCTCTGGTGTGGCTATAGCTCCTACTAGACTCTTGTAACATCATTTTCTCCCTTTACCGTTCCGGGGGTGGTTTCCTGCTGTGGCTAGGGGCTGCAGGCGACTCCTCTATAAGTACTCCCTTACTTAAATCCTCTCAGCAATCCTACTTGAATGTACCTTGCTTCTTGCCAGGCCCCTTACTAACGCATGAATTCTTCTATTCAGACCCTATTAAAATTAGGAGCTCTAAGTCTTCTTCAGATGCCCACTTATAGGGACAGGGATCAAAGTGCAGAGTATAAAAGGAAAGATAACTGATTTCATCATAAGTATGCTTGGGAAGAGAATCATTCTACCCCATCCTCCATACACACCTCCTTGCTTACATTTCTCCAGCCTTCTTACTTCCTCACTTTCTCCAATACATGGAATGTGTCCCTGCCTCAGTCTTCATACCTGCTCTTTCCTCTACTGAGTCATCTGAAATATCTGGTAGAAGTGTTTGGTTTGCCTCCTCACTTTCTTTAGGAATTTGCCACAAAGTCACATTTTCATCGAGGCCTTTTCTGTTCATTGCAGTTAAAATTGCAACTCTGACTCTATCCCTGCACCTTGCTTGTTTTTAATCACTGGACTTATTTCCACCTGACATTATTTATTTATGTATATATAGTCTCTGTCTTCTCACTAGAATTTTTTTTCTTTTGGTAGGGTATGAATGATATGGTGGTATTTGCAGCACCTAGCACGGTTTCTGGCACATATTAGTAGCTCAGTTTTGTTTTGTTTTTTTGAATGACTGAATAATGAGAAGAAAAACATAATAAGATGAAATGAAACATCTATATTCTCTTTTCTATGAGGGCATCATAAGGACCAATTCATCTAAAGGTACTTAGAACTCCATAAAGAGGGGAGACAAAAATACCTCAGTTGTAATTAAGGTTTTCCCATCATATCTTATGAAAACTACTTTGATTTGAAGATGAAACTATAGGTTGAGTTCTTCAAGCAATTTTAAAAATATTATTTCATTATATTATTATACATTCTTCTAGGTAAATCCGAATAACAAAAACCCTGCTAGCTGTAGGTCAGGGCTAAAATGTACTGTAGGTAATGACATGAAGTGCAGAGATAAGGACATAACACAGAATTCTGATTCAGACTTAACAAGTAGAATTTCCTCTCAATTATGAAGAGGCAACAGTAGATAAGTAGGGAATTGGAGAAACTCAGGAACAGAAACCACATCAAAGTCATAGGATAGTAAAAATGTAACACACTGTGGCTCCATTAGACAGATGCGAATCTACTTGATTTTTAAACATTCCAGTGCAAGAGAGTCACAGTTTTCAGTTTTTTCTATTTAAGAGCTAAAGAGTCTTACTTCCACAATGTTTTCTTTAACACTTGCTTGCATTCCCTATGACATACACTTGTTTCATTTCATCGTATGTTCAGAAAGTATATGTAAATGTCAGTCACTATCCTTGGTAAAGTAATCCTGTTTGGTGACATCACTTATTTACCTCATTTACCTCCATTTATCATTCAACCAAAATAGGACCTGCTACACTTAGTAGGTGCTCAAATTATCATTTGTTGAATTGAGTTCAATTTCCTATCTTCATAGTTGTTTCTTCCACAACCCTTTTATTTTTGCTTTTGATTTTAATGTCTCACTTTTTAAACACATACATTTTTGTTTCAATCTAGCCAATCAAAATACCCTGTCTTCTTTTCAAATTTAGGAAGCCTAATACTTGGTTGAAATCTGACAAGACTGAGTATACTTACTATTCTTAAAAGTGTTGAGACAGTGGTTCTCAAATCTAGCTGTACTTTTAGAATCATTTGGGAGACATTTACTGCTTCCCAGACTCCAAACCCAAAGAAACCTGTTTAATTTGTCTTTAATAGTGCCTGGACATTGTTTTGTTTTTTTTTTTTTAAAGATTTTAATGATTTATTTATTTGAAAGAGAGAATGAGCAAGAGAGAGCACAAGCCAGGGGAGGGGCAAAGGGAGAGGGAGGAGCAGACTCCCCACTGTACAGGGAGCTCCACAGGGGGCTCCAGCCCAGGACCCTGAGATCATGACCTGAGCAGAAGGCAGACATTTAACAGACTGAGGCACCCAGGAAGCCTGGACATTGTTTTAAAAAAAACCACAAACTTTCCCTGCAGTGATTTTGTGCAGCTAAGGACTAATGCCACTGCCTTAGAGGATCCAGGTTTGTAGATTTATTTTTGCATCAACTTGCAGCAGACTTGTTTAATCTGAAAGGACCCTGATAACAAGATGACCCAGTGGGCAGACAGTATTACAGATAGCCGGATGCTTGTCCAGATATCTTGAATCTCTGTATGTCATATGGATGCAGCCATATGTTATCACCCAACAAGGAGGATTAGCTGGGAAAAATATGAACATATTTATCTCTGTCAGAGTGGGAGGAATTACACAATTGCTGGAGTTTATCTTTGACTCTCTGAAGAATAGGTCACACAGTTTTAAGCCAGCCTTCCAGCAGAGATGGAAACATCAGACAAACTGCTTATCTGACATACCCATAATAATTTAACATATCGTGCCTTTCCCTACTCTGTTGTTCATTTGTATTGCCAAACATGATAAGTGAACAAAGATAGACACACTGTTAGCATTTAAATATTACAATGCTTCTCTGTCTTTATTATCTATTTTCTTTCCATCCATCTCTCTTTCTTTCTTTTCTTTACCCTGCCTCTTTTTATATCTTTTCCTCCTCCATCTTAAGGAGCTTTTATGATAATAAGGGTTATTTTTTATTACGAGCAAGTGACACTGTGATAAATTCCTCCATATGATATATGGTAGTGGCACATTGTCTTAACTCAAAAGATTAATTAAAATTGATCATAAAAGAATGCTAATTTACTGAGGCCTCTTTAATACCTGTGAATCCTCTGTTATGAGGGAAAATCACAATGATGTGTGGCAGCAGTGCCATTAGTCTTTGAGCAAAGAATCCTTTGAGTGATGGACAGCTACAGGCTTCTCTTAAGTTCTATGCTTTTAAAGGAAGCAGCAGAATGTCCTTTGGCAACTCCCTGACAGATTTCATAGGATGTGTTTCTTTTCTATTGGGAAATAGAGCAAATGTATCCAAGGGAATTGGGTAAACATAAAAATGTATCATTCTAATTATGTCTATATGGATTGAAGATTTATTCTAGTTCGTAGAAAATTCATGTGTGTATTTCTAGTGTTAGCAATTACCTGACACTTTATGAAATGGTGCTGTCTTGCAACGGGTGCCCAGAGACAAGAAAAAAAAAACTGCTGAGAACAGGATTTCAAGCCCTGGAGATCTCATCTTTACCTGTCGTCCACTCCCCTGTTCTAACCAGTCAGCTGGAATCCAGCTATTAACATCATAAAATCCAGGCATAACATAATAAAAACCACAAAGTGATTGCTGTAAAAAAAAAAAATAGAAAAAGAAAAGAAAAAGTAAAAGTAAAGAAATATCAACTATTGAAAGAAAAGATTAAATCTGAATTCTCTGAATTCTCATGTCAGGTGTTTTAAATATAAATAAATAGAAGGAAGTGTTGATATTATTAATTTATACTAGCGGAGAAGGCTGGAATCTTTTAGGCTGGGACTCCTAAATGAGACAAAAAGTTTCAGTATATTCAGGGGGGGAAAGTCAGTTTTACTGATTATGAGGCAGCTCAGTCCAAATGGATGATCTAGTGTTATATTTAGATATACCCTGAAGATCTGACACAGAGATGGAGAATAATCAAGGGCTCCTCTGTTTTGACTACATCAACATCATAATCATCATCAGGCATTAATTGATGTTTGGGCGCCATGGTAATCACTGGTGCTGTGAACAGTAATGAAGACACATTAGACATATTGGAGTAACAATGTGAATAGGAGGTTGAAATTTTATTTTCCAACAGGGAAAAAGCAAATATTCAAAAAAGTATAACAGACAATGCTGTATGGTTGCAAGAATTCCATGTAGTGTCACTGGATTTATAGATGAAGCTATGGCACCCTTGGATTAGAATTAAACCAACTGGCTGAACCCCTAAATGAAACCACCTTTGCCCAGAGCACCTCTTGGTTCATATTTTACAACAAGAAAGACATAATGCAGATTTTTAAGTACAAGAGGTCATGGGAAAGTATTTTAATTTTCACATACTTGTGATTTAGAAAAAGAAAGGACTCATCCTTTTTCTAAAGCAGAAGAGAAACTTGATGAGCATTTGGCTTTCTTTTTTACTTGAACACCTGGGGAAGTAAATATCTATTAGTATAAGTGAATATCTCTAGAAAGAGAAACACAATCCTAGGGATAATAACTAATATTTATTGAGTGCTTATTATGTGCCAAGTGCTATTCTGAGCACTTTGCATAAATTAACTCATTTAATCCTCATCACAATCCTGTGTTGTAGGTATGTACTATTATTATTACCACTATACAGAAGAACTAAACCAGAGAAGATAAATAACTAGACCAAGGTCATGGAGCTGGTAAATAGCAGAGCTGGCATTTGAACCTGGGAATGCTGGGTCTAGACTCTGTGCACAAAACCATCATACCTGAGTACCTAGATATATTTGGGTAATTTAAAAAAATATATTTTTTTCTTGCCTCTGCCTAGGATTCTATCACAATCTTGTGAAGTTAGTTACTTTCTTTTTTTTTTTTAAAGATTTTATTTATTTATTTGAGAGAGAGAATGAGATAGAGAGAGAGCATGAGAGGGGGGAGGGTCAGAGGGAGAAGCAGACTCCCTGCTGAGCAGGGAGCCCGATGCGGGTCTCGATCCTGGGACTCCAGGATCATGACCTGAGCCGAAGGCAGTTGCTTAACCAACTGAGCCACCCAGGCGCCCGAAGTTAGTTACTTTTTATTATGTGCATTTCAGATCATTAAAAGTTCAATGATTACAGTAAATAGCTGAGCCTATGTCAAAAAATAATACAGGATGATCATCAACCATCAAAGGGCATATTTGCATATGGTCCTGGAAGCCTCTGGAAGGAGGGCGTAGGGCATAGGCAAAGAGGAGCTAAGGACACACAGCCTACCTGAATTTTTCTGGGCTCTAATACCAGGTTGGACCATAGAGGGTGTGTCAACCAGACTGTAAGGTTCATAAATCAATGATAAAATTTCATGGGGAAAAGAGGTTTGATGTATATCTATGGGGAAAGGCTTTATTGTTGGCTTGTCTGAGGCAGCAGGGCCTTCAGGCTATTTTGGGGATAGGTACAGTTCAAGGAGCAACACAGGTCTGAATCAATGGGACCAGTGTTTTGCTTCTGATACATTTACTCACTATGTCAGAATGACATTTCCTCTAGGCTATGATGTGATCCTAGAAATTGAGGTTAGGGCTCTCATGCTAAGGACCATCATGAAATAGACTATTGTACCATATAAACAGTGATGCTCAAGGGTAAATTCCTGGTCTACATCTGTCTGATAACCAGTCAGTGCTTTCAAAATGGTTGACGGGAAAGCCTCTCTGATTTGTCCAGATTAACATCATCTAAAACCCCCCGGAGAGGAGATGAGATAGTTCCCCTTTTCTCATAAGTTTCAGAATTGTTCTCTCTAGTATTCAGCCAATAACCCTGCCCCCCTTTTTAAGATTTTACTTATTTGAGAGAGAGAGAGAGAGAGCACAAGCAGAGGGGATGAGGGGTAGAGGGAGAAGCAGGCTCTCCACTGAGCAGGGAAACCTACCTGGGCTCCATCCCAGGACTGTGGGATCATAACTTAAGCTGAAGGCAGATGCTTAAACAACTGAGCCATCCAGGTGCCCCTGCCAATAACCCCTTTTATAACAAAGTCATGATTATACAAGAAAATAAAATGAAGTAGTGAGATGCTTTCATCTATATACATAGAATTCCAGGAATGCGATTGTTCCAAATGCAGACTGATACAGGTATGTTGACTTGGTTGTACTGGTGGCTTGAACCTCCCAAGTGACATTGCTGTCAGGACATGATTTTATGAAACTGTAGACAACTTTTGGTTAAAGTCCAGGTAAAACAGGATAAAACCTTTCCACAATTTGCTTAGTACTGGCATTCCTGGAAAAAGTACCTTAGGGAAAACCATGCAGAAACACACTGTGCTTATTGTAAAATATGGTTAGATTCTAGGCTCAGATTATAAACAGAGTTTTCATCTATGTAAGTGACCAGTGGGACATTTGAAAGTCATGCGAGCTGTGGGACAATTCTTTGTCAGTGGACTGCTCTGCATACCGTAGAACATGCAGGATCTTTGGCTATCTCTCTTGAAAAACTAGTGCCCATCCTCATTGTGACAACCCAAATACCCCATGCTTTTCCAAAATACCCCCTACAAGGTGGTACCACCACATGGAGAACCATTGGTCACTTGCTTCAATAGAATTTAAGTCTTTTTTTCTCCTTTCTTTAGTGGGAATAACATAGCTATTCATCTGTACTCATGTCTCAGTGACTGTAGACTATATGTACTGCACATGAAGGTTATTGTTAAGCACCTCTTTAACCTTATAAAATGCCAGGGAAGACATTAAACAAAAATCTCTCTGTAAAACTGAAGTTGCTTTAAGAATGATTCAGCCATGGCAACAGTGAAAGTCAGTTTTTAAAAAGAAAGTGTTCTTTGGCCAGTGTAAATTCCAGAAGGGAAAAAGAAAAAAAAGAAAAAGTCACAGAGACCATCATGGTCATTTTGAAGGGCAAAGAAACCTAAACTGGGTTTTATCCAAAACACAAGTACAAATGCAAAGCAGTTTTTCAGAGGTCCAGTGGCTCTAATACAAAATTATACAGTCAAGTCCAGTTAGCATGAATCCAGCCACAAAAATCAATGTTACATATGTCCTGTCAGAATGACCCACACATAAATCTCTTAAGTGCCAGACATATTGATAAATCTGCCAAGCACTAATGTTATCTGACTCTTTCACAGATAAGATGCCACATTTTTTTGTGGCATTCATAGATTATTTTAGGCAGGAATAAATTCCTAGAGGAAAAGAGGGTAAGAAAAAGAAGATAAAGTATATGCTATTAAAGACATTGAAATTTCTTTTTTCTGTATTGTTTGAAAAAGCACACACTTAGTGACATTCTGTTTTGTCAAAGTAGTTCTAAAACTCACTTTATCCATGAAAACAAAATAGAGAATATTTATAGGATATCAGGAAGCCCATATGCTCCAATGACTACATTGATAGAATATCAGGACAATGCCCAAATGGATAAAGATTTGGTTAGACACAAATAAGACAGATCTTAATGCTTTTTAACTTCTTGGCAAGCATTACTGTTAAGAAATCTCAGATCATAGGTATTATTTTGAAAGTTTTTAAGATACAAACCCCTCAGTATGTCAGTATAGACATGGAGAAACATGAATATTTAGTTTACGATAGTACTACCTCAAATTCATAAAAATGCCATTTTTAGATTTATCACATTGGCAAGAATTTCAAAAGGTGAACCTCTTGTACAACAATGTGAATATGCTTAATACTAATGAACTCTTAAAATGAGTAATTAAGATTTTTAAAAAGTGAACCTCTGCAGTCAAAATTCTGTACTTTTTAAATTTGAATATAGTTGACACAATGTTACATTTGCTTCACGTGTTCAACTTAGTAATTTGACAAGTTTATACATTATGCTATGTTCACAAGTGTAGCTGCCATCTGTCCTGTTACATCGCTATTACAGTATCATTGACTATATTCCTTATGCTGTACCTTTTATTCCCTAGACTTATTCATTCCATAACTGGAAGCCCATATCTCCCTCCCTCCTTCACCCATTTTGCCCATCCCCACTCCCCATCTCCTCTGACAACTATCAGTTCTCTGTATTTATAAGTCTGATTTTGCCTTTTTTAATTTGCTTTTGTTTCTGTTTCTTTTTCTTTTTCTTTTTTTTAGATTCTACTTATGAGGGGAATCATATGGCATTTGTCTTTCTCAGTCTGACTTATTTTACTTAGCATAATACCCTCTAGGTCTATGCATGCTGTCTCAAATGGTGCCATCTCATCTTTTTATGGCTGTATAACATCCCAGTGTGTGTGTGTGTGTGTGTGTGTGTGTGTGTGTGTGTGTGTGTGTGTATGTGTATCACATCTTCCTTATCCATTTGTCTATTGATGGACACTTAGGTACTTAGGTTGCTTCCATATCTTGGCTATTGTAAATAATGCTGCAATAAATTTCAGAGAGCATATATCGAATTTGAATTAGTAAAAATTCTACACCTCTTAATAATTTCCTAAGCCCTCTGTGCTACATTATAACCAGTATAGTACAATATCCAGTGGAAAGTAAGCACTGTGAATTCAGGGATGTGATTTATTTTGTTTATAGCTATATCTTCAGAGTCTAAAACATGCCTCTCCAAGCAGGAGCTCACAATACTTGTTGAATAAATGCTGACTTTATTATTAAATATCAGTTGTTCTCATGAACTCCGTGTCTTTGAGTGCATAATACAGCCAGTAATAAAATATACTGAATTCTTGGGATCAAGTGAGATAATGTATGCAGAACTACTTTACCAACTCTTTCCAGTATGAATTATTATTTTTACATAATGTTATTTTGATGTTTACCTTTTAAAATAAAATCCCAGGTATTAATCAATAAGTGAGTAAAAGCCAAAGAGTACCTGACTTCTCAGTAACACTGCACATTTCCTGAAACACTCTTATCTTTTAGTTTTCAAGACGTCTTATGTCTGAGATTTAACTGACCACTCCTTCTCAATCTCTTTTGCTAGTTTTCCCTAAAACCTTTTCCCTTGGAATTGATCTTGGAGCCCCTTCTCCTCTCTTTACATTCTCTTTTCGTGATACTGTTTGTTACCATCACTTTATATGTCATCTACAGACTGAGGACCCCTCAATTATGCGCATTTCAAATGTCTCCTCATATATATGTTTAACTGTCCCCCCCAACCTTTCATTTTGGATGTCTCACAGGCATCTCAAAATCTATGTGGATGTGAATTCCTTTGCACCTCACCTCACCCCACCTATGTTCACATTTGATCTGCTTTCAAACTTCTCCAACTTAGAAGATGTCAGCACATCTTCTGATGTATCCATTCAGTTGCTTAAGTCAGAAACCTTGGAGTGGAGTCATACATAATTTGCTTTTCCTAATCCTCCTGCCTTCCCTCAGCCAATTCATCAACAGATTCCTTGAGTCTTCCTTCAAAATATCTTCAAATCTTTATTTTTCTTTATCTTCTCTGCCAAGACTCTGGTACAATATACCCTCCCTTCTTCCTTGGAGGACAGCAATAGTGTCCAACTGCATCTCCTTCTTTCATCGTCTATTTAGTTACCAAGGGAACAATTTGAACTTTAAATCATTTCAGTCCTCTTTTATGCTCTCCCATTTCATTAAAAATCTAATTCAATGCCCTTGATATTTCTTATATAGTTCTGATGATCTGACTGCTATCTATTTTTTATAACCTTATTTTATGTCTGTCTTCTTTTCCCTCCTCTGTTCCAGCTGCTATGGCATACTCTCTGATCTTTGAACAAACTGATGTCTTTTTATGTTTCAGGACTTTTATACAGGCTTTTGTCTTCCCCTAGTACTACTTGAAATGGCAGGATCTTTCTCATTCCGTAGTCTTCAGCATACATGTCTCTCCTCTTATTTATTTATCTAAATTAGCCCCATTCTTTGTTGTTCTTCATCACTGTACACTGTGTTTTCTTCGTAAGACCAACTATGATTTGAAATGATGTATTTATTTACTTACATAATGCCTGTCCCCCTAACTGTAGTCCAGTTCTTTTAGGACAGAAACATGTCTATTTTGGATATTACATTTTTGGAGGAGAGCCTAGAAGCTCAGAACCAAGTTTCCTAGCTCACTTATTTTTTTTTTTTTTCAGAAAACTTACCTCAATTTGTAATTATACAATCCTTAGAGTGATCATTTCAATCATGTCTATCTGTCCTACAAACCAGAAAGCTCCGTGAAGACAGGAACCATCTCTGACTTTGGCCACTTGGTACATAGCATAGGGCCCACATATAATAGTACTCAGTGCATACTTGTTGGATTTTATTGACTGAATAATAACTTTAGAGTATACAGAAGGAAATTCTTATCAGATCAGCAACCTTAGATCAAAAGCAGCAGATTCTAACAGGATCATCTTACATGTTTAATCACACTGTATTTTTCTAATTATCCTAGGAGTGGGCATTTCATCTGGTTTCCATTATCTTAAATCTTTATAAAGTGATATTTTTAAAAATTGTGTTTAAGGGGTGCCTGAGTGGCTCAGTTGGTTAAGCATCTGCCTTCACCTAAGGTCATGATATCAGGGTCCTGGGATCAAGCCCTGCTCAGCAACGAGTCTGCTTCTCCCTCTCCCTTTGCCCCTCCCCCTGCTCATGCATGCTCTCTCTCAAATAAATAAATGAAATCTTTAAAAAATTGTGTTTAAAAAATCCTTAAATATAATAAACTTTCCATGAAGAATTCTAACAACTGCCTGTGTTCATAAAAATTGTGTGAAAACCTCTGCTGAACAATGTCATTCAAACCTAGAAAGTTGTATGACTTTGATAATTATGCTTCTTGTATATAAAAGAAAGAAAGAAACTATAAAGAAAATATGAACTATTATGGTTAGTTTCCATGAGTTTCATTCTGAATTATAGAACAGTCTCTCTTCATGAAAAGAAAAGGGAGGTGGGCATTTTATTTTTCCCTCAAGTCTAGTACTTTATTATGGAGTGGTAGCACTGCAGATTCAAATACTATGGAATGTACTTTAGAACCTGATAACTTTAAAAATGAAATTTGTCAAGCTTATGTTCAAGTAGTTCAGTAGAGGATTAAAAACTACATTACTGAACTAAGGTCCTATGAAAAATGCCACCTCTTGTATTCCAAGAGACTTAAGAATTTGAAGTTGCAGTCCAGAATCAGCTATGCACTTTATTTTAAAGAGATAAAACCTCAGAGCTTTCTTTGCCATAATAAATGTCCACTAACTTCATTATAACATCATTGTTTTAAATCCATGCTTTGTGAATTACCATGTTTTAGCTAAGCTCATGTTTAACAAAGTCTCTGTAGCATTTCTGGTTACTAAACTCTGCTAAATAATGAACTGTTAAGGAATCCTTGAAGAATTGGTGACATTTGCCTAGGTGACAGAAGAGGAAAGAAAGATGCTTGGAGGTAGCAATGAACATAATATGTTTGCAGGTCAGTAAAAATACTGACCTACATTGCCCAGAGGGAATAAGTGGGAAGAAAGAAGAAATAAGGCAGGCTAGGTAGGGAGACCAGTGAAGACCTTGAAAAGCAAGCAGAATGGTAAACTTGACCCAGTGGAGATAGGGAGTCACTGAAGGTTATTAAGCAAGTAAGTAAACGCTTCAAAGTCATCTAGAGCCCTTTTTGTGTTTTTCACAGTACCAGATTTGCTTTGAAAGTGGTCAGTGTTATAGATCTGATAAACACAATTGTGAAGAAATGCTTACTAAAAGAGACGCATCTGTACAAACTTCTTAGCAGATAATAGATCCTCATTATGTGTTAGCTCCCAACCTTCCTTTCTAAGGCTTTGGTACCTTTGAGCTAGTTAGTTTTGCCCCAGCACATGGTCATTTTCTCTAAAGTAAAGCAGCTATAACATGATACTTGCCATTTGTCTATCTTACAAAAACCTTTTGATGAATGTGATCATCAAATTCCTGGAGGCAGTATGGCTAAAAGAGATGCATTTTGTATAGCTGTCAATTGTTACACCAACAGATGACTGGTAATTCTATACCCAACACATTTTAAGGAAAAAGTTGAATAATTGATGAAAATACAAGCATAATTCTGAGTTAGATATCCAATTATGGTTCAAGTATGCTTGGGAATCATTAAGGCAAATGAACATTTCAGTTGTAAATAACTGTCTACCAAAGTCTAGTATTTAGGATTCTCACCCTGGAGCAGTCCTGAAAGAACAACCTGATGTGGAAATCTCAGAGGTTTTTGGGAATCATATCCATCCATACTGATGCTTTACAACTCTTAACTCTCTTCCCAGACTGCTTACCTATTATTATAGTGCAGCCCTGAAGCCATGAGTGTTTCCTGGACAGATAGTGACTCGACTGAGACCCAGAGGTCCAGGTGTGGGCAGGTAAAGGCTCTTTCAGGAGTAACATAATTGCCACTGGGGTGGCGGGGGTGATGACTAAGCAAACATGAGCCATCTCAACTTAGGGTCCCATCCCACTGCTCTTGAGTATCTCAAATACTATATTTAAAGTTATTTTCTTTCTCCCACAGTATATCCAAGGAATGACTGCCCCCTGAGCTCAGGAGTATCTGTTCATTGCAGTCATTCATACATATTCTGGGGAACAGGGTTTGTCAAGGCAGGTTCCCCTAGAGAAGATGGCATCGGAGGAATCTATTCTTGTGAACCCACCTGCCAGTCTCCCTCCCTTAATGAATATCAACAATAAGGCCTGACCATAGTAATGCCAGTGTGTGTGAGGCCCAACTTCTCTCTGAAGGCTTAAGGTTGTCTGACTTCCATTTGTCTGCTTTGAGATTGCCTGCTGATGACTATGGTACAACCTTAGTGTCATGACCTTAGCCTGCTAATGACTATGGCCTGTTCTGACAGCCAGCTTAACCCTCCAGTTCTGGAATTGCCTCTTTCTCAACTTTCCAACATTATGACTGACATAGCCAGCCACTGCTGTGTGTAAAATGGCTTAATGGTGCCACTAATAAAATAAAGCTGCATCATAAACTGTGCTACTGCTTTGGCTCATACCCCATGGCATATGCATATTCTCAAATTACCCATCGAATCCACAAACACTAATTGACCATCTACTATATGTCATTGGGCTGATTAAACCATGGTGTACCAGTATGCCTAGTGCTTAGGTCTTCTTGCTCTTCAAAGGCCATTGACAACATTTAAGAACTCAAAATAAAACAAAACAAAATAAAACATTGATTCTAAAATATAAAAAGACAGTAACCCTGAAAAATTTAAAGCAATAAATGTTTAAATGTCTACAAAAACTAACATTGCTTCAACTTCGTTAATTGTTAAGGTTCATGTCCAGTAAAATTTCATAACCATTGAAAACAATTTGTGATTTAGATTTTTTCACTTTGCAAGAATTCCTAGGCATGCATTGAGACTGAGATTGTGGAGAAATTAGAGCCAATCACAAAGTGTTAGGCTTAACACCAAATTTCAAAAAAAAAAAATTACAAATATCTTTAAAATGTAATAGTAAAAATTCAGTAAAAATAGGCAGTAATGTGACTACTAAAATTTAACATGTTTCCGATGATGTGGAGTGGGGCCATCCAAGCAAAAATAAGTGCTGTTAAAAATGATTCTTTTTTTTTTTAATTTAAATTCAAGTTAGTTAACATACAGTGCAGCACTGATTTCAGGAGCAGAATCCAGTGATTCATCACCCAATGTTCATCCCAACAAGTGCCTATCACCCATTTAGCTCATCCTTCACTCACATCCCCTCTAGTCACCCTCAGTTTAGCCTCTATATTTAAGAGTTTCTTATGGTTTGCACCCCTCTCTGTTTTTATCTTATTTTATTTTTCCTTCCCTTCCCCTATGTTGCTGTTTTGTTTCTTAAATTACACATATGAGTGAAATTATATATTTGTCTTTCTCTGACTGACTGACTTTGCTTGGCATAATACATTCTAATTCCATCCATGTTGTTGCAAATGGCAAGATTTCATTCTTCTTGATCACCGAGTATATATATACCACATCTTCTTTATCCACTCATCAGTCGGTGGACATTTGGGCTCTTTCCATTGGCTATTATAGATAGTGCTGCTGTGTGTTGGGATGCATGTGCCCTTTTGAATAAGCATTTTTGATTCTTTGGTTAAATACCTAGCAGTGCAATTGCTGGGTCATAGGGTAGTTCTATTTTTAACTTTTTGAGGTACCTCCATTCTATTTTCCAGAGTAGCTGTACCAGTTTACATTCCCACCAGCAGTGTTGAATTTGATGAGTTCTTTATGGACTTCGGATACTAACCCCTTATCTAATATTAAAATATGATTCTGTAAGACGTACTGCTTACTTGGTTTGCCCAGAATTTCTGGAGTCTCTTGTGGGGTTATCTCTGTACGTGGTTACTTAATATGGAATCTTAAGAAGACCAAAAGAGGATTCATTGAGAATGGTTGTTCCATACTTCAAAATGAAACAGTGCCTATATTACTGTCACTTAACTTCAACATAAATCCAAATACCTGCAAAGTATATGTACTGTGTATTTTGATAAAAATTTCCCATTCTCCTTCCTGAGGAGCTAATTTTGACTAAGAGCTTAGAGGATAGCCTTCCCTCCTCATCCCCATGCATGTGGAGATTTTCTTGCACAAGTTTTATGAATATTTTTCTGTGTTCCACATCATTCTTGCCCCACAGTGTTCTGTCGTGAAAATGTTACTTGTGTTAGGGTCTTCATTTCTATCTTAAATAGATTTCTAACTCTGTTACATTTCTCAAGTTTTGCTTCAATAATAATAATAAAGTAACAAACCATCTCTCACTGAATACTTACTGTGTGTGGCTCTGTACCATACATACACATTTCATGTAGTTCTGATATATTTTCAAGGTGTGTATTATTATCTCAATTTTACAGATGAAGAAAAATAGTCTCAGAATTTGTGTTACTATTCATTGCCACATGGTGACTATCTTGAGCAAGATTCAGCTCCCTCGTGGTAACTCCAATCATCTTTTCCTTCCAAATTTTTATCACATGTTTCTTATTGGATTGTCATTATAGTCTATAGGGTGCCAGCCCCATGTGGGAACCTCCAATAACTGTAGGATAGATCACCTTCCACTCAATGTCTCTGCTGTTTGCATTTTGACCACGATGAGACCTCTTTCTGTCCAGAATTTCTCTGTTATGCTTTTAATACAGGGAAAGTTAAATAGATCTCCTCTGGGCAAGAATAGTCATTTACTTGCTGGAATCTCAGCTGGAGACAATTTTTTTCTTCCCACTATACAGTGTCAGGGCACTTCCTGTTTAATGCCACTGAGTTACTTCTCATAACAGCAGCTCATAAGTCCTATTGTTCTGTTATTTCCTTTCCAATACTAGATATACTACTGAATTAGAAAGACAAGCTCAGAAGGCTGTGAGCATAAAAAGAAAGGGTACCAATTCATGTGGTTTCTTTGTTGTGGGGTCCTTTCTGCTATTTACAGATAATTCTATTTACTTGATAATATAATTGCTCAGAGTTTGCTTTCAGTTAACAAGTCTTTATTAATTGAATTCTATAGCAGTCTGCTCCCTTTAATGCGTTTTGCAAAATGCCTGCTATTTACTTAGTGTTAAGGAGGAAATGGCTTCTTTCTAATCTGCATGCTCTGTCCTAAGTCTGCTTTTTCTCTTTCTGTATAATCAGCAATCTGTTTGTTGTTTACTGCAGCAGTGGAAAGGATTATAATTTGTTCCCTTTAGTGGGAAGAGAAAGTTGCTGATTGGGATCACAGTTGAATATGAATCTTTTATAGGACAGAAATGTGCACAACATGTTTAGTGATTAAACATTCCTCAGAGGGTGGTCTGGTTTACTCATTTTGACTTAAAATCATGTGCATTATACAAAGTTAGTTCAATATTAGGAAAACAATTAGTATATTACTTCCTACCAATAGGTCAGAAAAGTAAAAACAATTTGATAATTTCAATAAAATTAGAAAAATTCTGGAAAAAATTTACACTCATATTTTAAAATCTTTCCAAACACATATGAAATTTCATTAACATATGTTGTTTCTGTAACATCTCAAATCAATGGCTGACTTCATTCTTAATAGTATCCAATTAAAATCAGGTGGAAAACAAAAATGTCTGTTATTATCATTGTTATCTAATTGTTCTGAAAGTGCTAATCAAAGCCATAAGATATGGAACCAAAATAAGAAGTATAATTATTAGAAAGGAAATGCAAAATTATCTTTATTTGCAGATGTTATAGTTATATACTGAAAAACATAGAAAAGGATGAACTTAAAAACCATAAGAATTTATAAGAACCTAAAATAAAATGTACTGATGCAAGATGAAAATACAACCCCCTCCCCTGACCCCATAAGTGACCCACCAAGACAGGCACCATCATCATCATCATCATCATCATTGTTATTATTATTAAAGGTGGTCTCTCAGGGGTCTCCCAGCCAGTGATGCTCTTGCTGTGGATGAATGTGGTGAAGATGGAGCATGTCCTGAGCATCAAGCCACAGCACAAGCTCAAATTACACGTTTCCTTCATCAGAGTTGTCACCATCACCCTAAAACTTGGCAATCTTACAGACCAAATGCATGTTTTAAAGTGAAGAACCAGGCACCACATTGATGCAGAAGGGAAGTTTGATAAATCTGTGATGTTATAGCCTTTCAATTACAATCCCAATGAGAAAAATAAGCACACATTTACAGTCCAACTTGCGTCTGCTCCTGCTGACACCTCTGGTAACAATGGAAGCAGAACGACCAGAGGCAAAACCAGAAGACATGGGTCCAAAACTAAAGGTATGTTTGAATGACCAGGAGAAAATAACAAGCCACATGTTGTAGAAATCAATAAAACGCATTTACAAGTGCATCACAGACTAAAACACCAACAGTGTCTACGTCTCTCAGTTCTTCATCTTGGGAGGACACTGAAGTTAAGTGATGGATGATGGTAGGACGCTGCAAGAGAACAGTTACAAGATGATGAGCTTCTGTATTAGTTAGCTCAAGCTGCCATAAAAAAACCACTAACTGGGCAGCTTTAAACAGCAGACATTTATTTTGTAACAGTTCTGGAGGCTAGAAGTCCATGTTCGTGGTGCCAGTAAATTTGGTTTGTGGTGAGAGCCCTCTTCCTGGCTTGTAGACACCTGCCTTCTTGCTGTGTGCTCACATGGCCTTTCCTTTGTACTCATATGGAGAAAGAGAGAGAGAGAGTGCATGGGAACAGGAGCGGGAGTGGGGGAGAGAGGAAGATCCATCTCTGGTGTCTCTTTCTCTTCTCATAAAGACACCAATTCAATTGGACTAGAGTCCTGCCTTTATAACCTCATTTAACCTTAATTGCCTCCCTAAAGGCCCTATCTCCAAATACAGTCATATGGGGGAGGGGGTTAGGGTTTCAATATATGAATGGGGGGGGCACAATTCAGTCTGTAATAGCTTTTTTATATGAGGAAGACAGTGCAGAGCAATAATTCAACTTCTGCTGGAGTCGTAGCTCCTGGCTCTGGGGGGTTTCTTTCTTTACTCTTGGGATAATTATAAGGAAAATCTCCCTGTAGAGGCAGCATGCAAAGGATAGAACATTGGATTGATCAATCTACTATATCTTGAGGTTTAAATATATCTTAATAATGTCTAAAAATTAATGATTGATGATATCTCACAGGTCTTTCCTTCAAATTACCCCTCCCTATACAAAGACACACACACACACAACACAATCTTTTAGACAATTTATTTTTATTTTTAATTTCTTAAAGATTTTATTTATTTATTTGACACACACACAGAGAGCACAAGTAGGCAGAGCAGCAGGCAGAGGGAGAGGGAGAAGCAGGCTCCCTGCTGAGCAGAGAGCCTGATGCGGGGCTCGATTCCAGGACCCTGAGTTAATAACCTGAGCCGAAGGCAGATGTTGAACTGACTGAGCCACCCAGGCACCCCTCTTTTAGACAACTTAAAATGTATAGTAAATTATTTGGGCAGGGGGTGATGAATGATCTTTATTAAATGACAAGGGGAATTGTAAATAATACCACAATGGAGTATTATAAAGATAATTTTCACCATGTGTAGGCCTTGGTACATGTTGCTAGATTACCAAGGTATTCTTCCTTTCATTGTTGATACTGGCCCTTGGGAAGCTGGAATCGAGCATAGAGGAATACACCAATGGTTCATTGACTTCAGAGGTTTCTTTCCCATGTCTTCAATTCTGTTTAAGCCATCAGTTTCATGGCACCGATGAACAGACTCAGAAGCCAAAAAGAATTTCATTGTGGTGATAAGAGACATGCTAGTCGTGAATGAAAGGCATATAGTAACTGATTTACCTAGCGCATTGAAATTTTGCTGCTTTGTTTTCTGAAAGGGGACCAATTTGGTCTGTTGGTACATATAGTAAAATTGAACTGAGATCAAGAGATGTTTAATGCCTGGTTATTTAATGTATTTCATTTGGTAGTTTTTTTTTTTTTAATTGTCACAAGATTACAACTAATGCTGTGGCTTAAACTCATGTGTCTTAATAAATGCCATTGGGTTAAGTTGGCATTGCTGCTGAGAGCTGTGCTGGCCCTTTATCTCTACATTGTTGTGGAAGTTATGATTTATTTAAATGTTGGAAAACAGGTTTAAAGATATGTTTTTCCATGTAAGTAAATAACATTTTTCATAGGAAGGGATGTACTTAGTAACAACAATCAAATCTAGATTATCCTTTCACTGAAGAAGAGTCAGAAGCTGAACCTAAGCAAAAGCATATACTGTTTTTTCACAACTCCTAACCACCACTTATACTTCTAGCACACTTACCCCCATATCCAGGGCCTTTAGTTTGGAATCATGAAGAGTGATTCAGGCTGCAGAATGGTGAGGAGAGAAGGTAACAAGCTTTAGGTAGAGGAAGAGAGGAGGGGAAAATGGGGAAAGACTCTTCAGGTAATCCAGAAAATAGTCACTGAGACTATGAATATGAACTTTTTTATGATGTAAAAGACCAGTCCAATTCTGTTTAATTATGTATCATCTTAAAATTAAAAAAAACATAAAGCTTCAAAACGGAGTTCTTTTTGTCACATTTGCTAAATTGGAGTGCTTACTGTTGCTATTATTTTGTCATCAGAAAGTTGAGTTTAAAATAAGCTTAATCTGTGAAAGATATATTTCATGACTGAATGGCATTTTCTTTGGTTGACTTTAGCTGCGGGGATGAAAACAACACAACTAAAAATCTTTTTAAAAATGCACAATCAGGGATGCCTGGGTGGCTCAGTCGGTTAAGCATCTGCCTTCGGCTAAGGTCATGATCCCGGAGTCCTGGGATTGAGGCCTGCGTCAGGCTCCCTGCTCAGTGGGGAGTCTACTTCTCCCTCCACCCTTCTCCTCCCCTTCTCTGCTCATGTGTGCTCTCTCTCTCTCTCAAGTAAATAAATACAATCTTAAAAAAAAGAAAATAGATTTCTCAAAAAAGCATGATCATTAGCCTTTCCACATTTCACCATTATAAATAAATGCATACATACAACAATAAATAAAAAAATAGATAATGTGGAAACTCATTTTCAATCCCAATGAAAAGATAAACTACAAAAGAATAACCTTAATATTAGAAAAATATGTGAAGATCATATGAGGAAAACTGTAACACTCTACCTAAATAGTTTTATTTTTGATGATTTTATTTATTTGAGAGAGAGAGAGAGAGAATGGGCACAGTGGGGGGCAGAGGCAGAGGGAGAGGGTGAGGGAGAAGCAGACTCCCCACTGAGCAAGGAGCCTGATGTGGGGCTTGATCCCAGGACCCCAACACCATGACCTGAGCTGAAGGCAGATGCTTAACTGACTGAGCCACCCAGGCACCCCTCTACATAAATGGTTTTTAATAAAAAGAGATGCTTATACTAGGAAGAATAAATAGCTCTAAGGTGTCAAGTCATTCCTAAATCAATTATAGTTTTCACGAAAATTCCAATGAATATTTTCCATGTTGAAAAATGTTTCTAAAGGTACTCTGAAAGAATAAAAAGTTAGTGTAATAGAATAGAAAATCCAGAAATAAGTCCACAATTATATGGTCAATTATCTTTGACAAAGGAGGAAAGAATATCCAATGAAAAAAAGTCTCTTCAACAAGTGGTGTTGGGAAAACTGGACAGCAACATGCAAAAGAATGAAACTGGACCACTTTCTTACACCATACATAAAAATAAATTCAAAATGGATGAAAGACCTAAATGTGAGACAGGAAACTATCAAAATCCTGGAGGAGAACACAGGCAGCAACCTCTTTGACATCAGCCTTAGCAACTTCTTACTAGACACAGCTCCAGAGGCAAGGAAACAAAAGCAAATGAACTATTGGGACTTCAAGATAAAACCTTCTGCACAGGAAAGGAAACAATCAATAAAACTAAAAGGCAACTTTGGAATGGGAGAAGATATTTGCAAATGCCATATCTGATAAATGGTTAGTATCCAAAATCTATAAAGAACTCATCAAACTCAACACCCAAAAAACAAATAATCCAGTTAAGAAATGGGCAGAAGACATGAATAGACATTTTTCCAAAGGAGACATATAGATAGCTAACATACACATGAAGAGATACTCATCACTTATCAGGGAAACACAAATCAAAAATACAATGAGGTATCACCTCACACCTGTCAGAATGGCTAAAATTAACAACACAGGAAACAACAGGTGTTGGCAAGGATGCAAAGGGACCCTCATGCACTGTTGGTGGGAATGCAAACTGGTGCAGCCACTCTGGAAAACAGTATGGAGGTTCCTCACAAAGTTAAAAATAGAACTACCTTATGATCCAACAATTGCACTACTAGATGTTTAACTAAAGGATATGAAAGTGCTGATTCGAAGGGACACCCCAATGTTTATAGCAGAAAATAGTGTTTTTTTAAAGAGAGAGATTAATTCATTCAGTAAATCCATACAGCAAATTGGATTTGATAATATATAGGTGACAGGTGGCTTTGACCAGTGTAGGTTTGGTGCAGTGGTATGAATGAGCATCTTATCATAGTGGGTTAAGAGAAAATGGAAGTTAGAGAATGAACATCAACAACTATGTTGAGTAGATTTGTTATAAAAAGGAGCAATCATGGCTGGTGGAGAAATTTTATCTTTTTTTTTTCAAGAAAGGAATTATTATAGCATGTTTTTTGTTTTGGTGGGAATGATCCAGTAGAGAAGGAAAAATTAATGATGCAAAAGAGAAAAGACATAATAGTCTTTGAACACACTGACAGTGGCTGGGATATTAGGCAAAAATAGGACTTTCTTAAATCCATGACAAAGGGTTATGGTTGGTTATATGATAAAATAAGATAAAAAAGAACAATAAATTAGTATAGATAAGGAAAGGGTAATTCTTTGTTAGTAGTATATACATTCATTAATGAGAAAAAAATGTACACTTGTTAAATGATGGATAACCAAATAAATAAATTATGGTAAGTTTATTACAATAGTATTCAATTATTTTAAATAGTGAGTACAAATGCATTACCATGACCAAAACATACCATTCCTAAATATACGTGATTAAGACTAAGGAACAAAAAGCAAGTTTCAGAACTATATTCATTGTACTATCTCACTTATTTAAAGAAACAAGGAATGCATATAACATTTTTGTATATATTCGGAAAATACTTGGAAAAATGCACAACAAACTTCATAATGATCACGTGGAGGGAGGGTGAGAGAATGTCTGCATTGTACATTGGATCTTTCTGTGCCATTTGAATTTTTTAACAGAAGCATCTGTTGAATTTATAATTAAGACATGTTAAACAAATCAAAAAGAGATATACTGATAGATTTTACCCATGTATATAAAATTAAGATTTCCCACAAAATTAAGAAGGAAAAATGAACTAGAAACACACACACACACACACAAAGACACTAATAGTTAAAATGAACAAATTGGGGGGCGCCTGGGTGGCTCAGTCATTAAGTGTCTGCTTCTGCTCAGGTCATGATCCTGTGGTCCTAGGTTCAAGCCCTGCATCGGGGTCCCTGCTCAGCCAGGAGCTTGCTTCTCCCTCTCCCGTTCCCTCTGCTTGTGTTCCCTCTCTAGCTGTGTCTCTCTCTCTCTGTCAAATAAATAAATAAATATAAAAAAAAATAAAAATAAAGAAAATGAACAAATTTCATGAGTAGTAATTAATGCATTCAACATTAAAATATATCTGTTCATTAGTTGGTTACTATGTATCTAACATTTTTAGATAGAGTATATGCAAATATGAGCATGAAACATTGTTCTCAAGGAGCTTCCAATCTAGTGGAAGAGACAGAAGAGTAAATACAAAATTCTGATTCAAAGTGATAATGCATATGACATGAAAAGGATGGGCAGACATAGAGAACAAATGTACCCTGAATTTCTAAATACATGTACTAAGCTGAGACCCAACAGGCAAGTGGGAGTTATCCAGAGAAGAAAGGACATTCCAGGTAGCAACAATAGCAAGTGCAAAGGCCCAGAACAAGTAAAAGTGTCACATGCTGAGAAAACTGCAAATCAGTTTCATTAATGTGTTCCCAACATATATCACAATGCCTGACACATAATACCTGTTTCATAAATATTTAACTGAATGAGTTTGACTGAGCATAGGGTCACATTTGGGGAAAAGGAGAGGTTGCAAATATTTCATACAAATGACAAGCAAATTCAAGAAAAATATATCAATTAAAATAAAATAATAACAAGGTACCATTTAATTTGCCAAAACATTAAAACAAAAGGAGACACCCAGTATGATTGAGAGTGACATTGAACTGCCGACACTCTTGTGCATTTTCACATGTTGAACACTTGAAGAAGGAAAGTTTTGCAAAATAAATCAAGAGCTTTAAAAATGTACATGCTTCTGGGGTGACCGGGTGGCTCAATTGGTTACGCATCTGACTCTCGATCTCAGCTCAGGTCTTGATCTCAGGGTTGTTGGTTCAAGCCCTGCACTGGGCTCCATGCTTGGCATGGAGCCTACTTAAAAAAAAAAAAACATGTACATGCTTCTCATCTAACAGTTCTTCTCTTGGGTAACTCTCCTGAAAAACTTTTAGTTCCACCAAAAACATGCCCAAATCTGTGTACAAATATACCAATTTCCACAGTACTTCCAGTAAGTCAGAAGTAGAAATAACCTGTCCTAACAGTGAAGAATATTCAAGTTAATTATCCATTCTGCATCATTAAAAAAGATACGTAAGGAAAGTTTAAAGTTCTCAGGAAAGACCTTTGTTGTGATGTAAAAATGTAAATTATAAAAATGAGAAGCATACTTTTTTTTTTAAAATGAGGTGCTGTAGAGTAGAGGAAATGCAGCAAAATGTTGACTGTAGTGATGTTAGATGGGAGAACTACAAGTGATACTTTTTCTTCTACCTCTCTGGAATTTCTAAGTTTAGTATAAGAAAACCACCACATGAACTAAAAAAAATTTTAAATATGTACTAATTATCCTAAATTGAAAATATATAGACTTCTGTGAAGCCATTTAGAAATGGTATCTTAAAGCCTGGAATATGGAATAGTGGCTTTGATAGCTCTGTTCTTTTCATGTTAGTTTTGTCAGCTTCCCAAAATTAATTTAAAGGTAATCCTTTAAAATTAAAATAGGATTAGCCAAAACTGTTTATTCATGGGGAAAAGGGTGAAGGAGAGCCAGTTAGAATGAGTCTGGCTTTGTAGGCAGCCTTTCTAGAGAGGAAGCTCCTAAAATCATGAGATACAGAGTTCCTAGGGGCCTGTGGAAAGAAAGGACAGCCAGTATGGGGATTGCATGACATTGCAATATGGTAAAAGCAAGAATGATTTACTATCTAGGTTTTAACTAATTTAGATTCAAATCTTCCAGTACACCGATTTTCAATAATGAATATGTCAGTTATGAGTTTTTCTTTATACAAGGTTGAATTTTTGACCACTTTATTTTCTCTCTTTATCCCGGCATAAAATTCCAGTAATGGGGGTACAATTTCAGGTGAATGAATTGTACATTGTTATTGTATAGTTCTCTTTGTCTAATAAAAAATAAACTTCTTCTTGGTACTAAGAGTTTTTTGTATATCAAGGAAATTAGCCCCTTGTTTGGCAAATATGTTGCTTATTTGCTCTCATTTGATCATTTATCTTTTGACTTTGTTTACAGATTTTTTTTTTTTTGCTATGCAGAAATTTCTAATGTATCATTTTCTTAAGCTATACTCATGTGTGCAGAAAATAAAAAGATACTATTTTCCTTTGTTTTTGAATACCTTAACTTCACTTATATTTCCAGCAATCCTTCTGTTCCCCTCTCGTTGCACGTGATAAGAGATGAATTTTATTCACTTATATAAATCCAATCATTTCAAGTTTAAACTATGACAACTCAGGACTTCCTTCACTCCCCAACCTGAAGAGGCATATAAGTTCTGGGGTTCTTGTAGAGGGTCATGGTGTTGGGGGAATGTGATTAGTCCCTCAGCTGGGTTCTGTTCACGTTTGCATCTGTTGGGATGGCTATTAACACCCGCTGATGGTTGGCCTCACTAAAATGGCTGTGGTCCCTAGTTGTACAGTATAGTCCATGCTGCCATCTGCTGGTGTTTCCTCTTGTTTACAACTGTGATGCCTCTTCAGGTCCCCCAGATCACTCTGGAAACTGACAGCTGTATACTTTTAAGGATAGTTTCATCTTCTCTTCTTTTACTCTCTGGGGCTACAGAAAGTTGGTGGGATTGTCTCAGCTTCTTCATACAGCCATCCCAGTTGCTCTCATTCTACCGTGATGATGCCAACGAGGACTCCTGCGAAGAACACTCCCACTCAGAGTTCCAAATAGGAAGTGAGGTATGGGTCTTTTCTACTCTTAGGTCTTAACCTTCTTTCTCCTACCCTTCAGAGAATTTTTATTTCATTTTGGGAAAAGGAAAATTGACTTATTGTTCTCTATATTTTTTGCCTTAAATCTGGGCCATAGAAAGGCCAAGAAATTGACACAGTTCTCTTTGACTACCCTGAGGTTGTCTTCCTTCTTTGTGTCAATGAAGACCTTGTGTTTAGTTCTGATGCTTGGATTAACACTGTGGGGCAAAGGAAGCATAGGAAATAATATACCTACTTGAATTTAATGATATCATCCTGCACCAGTTTTTATGTAGTAAAATTTGTCTATCCTCCTGCTCTTGCTTCTGGTTATGGTATTCTAAGGTCTTTTTCACCTCAAGATTTTGCAGAATTTTATCTGTATTTTCTTCTAGTATTTTTATAGACTCAACATTTTAAACATTTAAATCTTGGACTTACCTGGTATTTATTTTGGTGTACACAGTTAAGACAAGAACCCAGTTTACTAATCTCTCATTTTTTAAAAAAGATTTATTTATTTATTTGAGAGAGAGAGAGACCATGTGTGAGCAGGCGGAGGAGCAGAGGGGAAGGGAGAGGAAGGGGAAAGAATCTCAAGCAGACTCTGGGTGGAGCCCGACACGGGGCTCCTTTTCACAACCCTGAGATCATGACCTGAGCCAAAACCAAGAGTCCGATGCTTAACTGACTGAGGCACCCAGGGGTCCAGTTTACTAATTTCTCAAAATGACACTGTGGTAACATACTGGTTTGGATTTCTTGGAGCAAGATTTAGCTTGAAGTGCTCCAAGATGCCAGAAATAATCATTAATTTCATGGCTGAACCTGTCTTTAGAAGTTAGAATAGTGGTTGTCACCTTTGTTTGCCTATTGGAACATGTAGGGATATATAAAAAATACCAGTAAGTTGGTCTTAACCCATGATTGTAAAAATCTTCCTTGATGATTCCAATACAGTTATATTTGAGAACTATTAGGTTACAAGCCTATCTTTATGGCAAAAGAGAGCATAAGTGAAACCCATGTGACATTTATTTTCCTATAGAGCAGGGTAGAATGTGCATCCCAATCACCTGGAGGGCCTGTTGAAACCCAGGTTGCTGGGCCCCACTCTCAGAATTTCTAATTTAGAAAGTCTGGAGTGATGCCTAAGAATTAGCATTTCTAACAAGTTCCTGGTTTATACTGATGTTGCTGGTCCAGAGGCCACAATTTGAGAGGAGCTGCAATAGGGTATAGGAAGGACTTTTGGGAGAAAATAATTCTTGTCTTTTTATTCGGCAGAAGTTACTTGCATCTACATTTAAACTAGTGCTTCTCATTTCCCGTTTGAATTTTTAAAAAAGATTGTAAATAAAAAATGATATATGCAGAATTTATTATTTATGTATACTTATTTAAGAAATTATTTAAGATGCAATGAAATAGAATATAAAAAATGGAAAGAAGGGTAGAAAATTGGAACATGAGTTAAATACTGTTTGGAAAGATAAAATTAAAAGGTAATGTACATGTGCTGATGTTGGCCTATAAATTTGGCTAAGCTTTCTAGCAGTGAACATTAAACAGGGAAACAAAATCATGACAGGATTTATAGTGCTCCTGAGATGAAAACAAGCCAGGTGCTTCAGATAAAAATACTTATCCCTATTCTGACATCACAGGAAACTTTCAAAGATGTTGCTGTACAACATTGGGCATAACATCTTCTCTCATCATTATCGATGTAATGAAGGCATATGTTCTGTTGATCAAAATTTAGGCTCAATTAGTAATGTTAATATACTAGGTCATTTGGTCACTAGGTCATTTGGAGTTTTTTTTTCTTAATGAGTTTCAGAGTGTATTTACTAAGGTGGTACCCCCGTGTGAAGCATTGATGTCTACCAGAATGCAGTAGAAGCAATGATAAAATGGGCAAATATGGTATTTTTCAGCGTTGATAGTCTCAGTTTGTTGGAGTTTGAGTCAGAGATAAACTTTAAATTGTTCTGGGTCTTGGTTCTTACTTTGGTTATTCTAAAGTCTGGTCACAGAATTTTTGGAGGATCTGGTGATAACTAAACATCTTCTTCATAGAAAATAATATAAATTGAGCATCATCATTATTCACAAATTCCAAATTTATGAATTTGCTTACTCAGTAAGGGATTTGTAACCCAAAAGTTGATACTTGAAGTCCTTTTCTGGCCTTTCTCAGGCATGTGCCTGTGCAAAGCAATGAAAAACTTGAGTTGCCTGATGTGGATGTTCCTGGCTGAGGTTAATAAGACAGAGCTTTGCTTTCTTGTTTCAGGTTTCAAACTATAAACAAGTATCAGTTTCACACACCATGTTTTTCACTCTTTTGTGCTTTTTGTTGTGATTTCACTATTTAAAATGTTCCCAAGCATAGTGCTGAAGTGCTTTTCTAAGCATGAGAAGTCTGTGATATGCCTTATGGAGAAAATGTGTGTTAGATATACTTAAGACAGGCATGAGTTATAGTGATGTTGGCCATTAGTTCAATGTTAATGAATTAACAATAAATAATAAATAAAGTGTCTCTAAACAGAAACACACATAAAACAAGGTTATATATTAATCAGTTGACAAAAATATTGTGACTACAGGCTTGCAGAAATCTATCTTTATTTTCCCAAGGAAAGAAATTCTTCGTTTTCCTTACGAGCAATGAATTAGTATTCACTAATTCTACATTCTCAGTGACATTATGAAATATAACCATGGCAAGTATCAAAAATTGCCTGTATATACCCCAAATTTGCCTTCAGATTTTTTAAAGGATTTATGAAGTCTCTCCATGTATGTTGGTTAAGAGCCCTTGATGAAGAATGGATGTTCTGAGTATATTCAGAGCTATCTTGCATAAGTGATTTTTCCACTCAATAGATTTTTTTATAAGGTTTATTGGTTCTAAAGCCAGACTGCTTTAGAACAAATATGGGGTTCAAATAATGTCATTTACTAGCTATGTGGTCTTGGGCAAATTTCTTAGCCCAAGCTTCCTTATCTGTGAACTAAAGGAATTAAGAAAAGGAATTGGAACATCTATGATATTGCTAATACCTTAAATTGATTGATTGGATATTGACCAGAGAAATACAGGAATAATTAGAATTCTCATTACTCATCAGGGAGGAGGTTAAATAGAGAACAGTAGGCTGCACATATTAAAAAAATAAAGCACTCCATTTTTACACCTTAATGAGCATAAGACTTCTCATTTAAACTGTTTACCATTCAGCTCCACATGGTTCTGTTCACAAATGAGTTTGGTGGGAACTAATAACTGAAAGAACAGCCCACAGGGAAGCAAATTCTCATTCCCCAGCTTTGGGTTGAAAATAATCATGCTACAAAGTAGCTGGGTTTTAAAAGGAGGAAAAAAGGGTTAGCAGCCAATAGAATTAAAAATATTAAAGGGAGAGTTAAAAGATTAAGATAAAAGGCTAAAGGAAAGGCAAGAAGCTTAGAGATTATAAGATAAAAAAGCAAAAGGAAAACTCACTAAAAGCAGATAAGCATTTGTGCCCAAGACAAAGCTCGAGGTGTGTCTAGTT
The DNA here is from genome assembly GCF_964656455.1 of Halichoerus grypus. Classification (NCBI taxonomy): domain Eukaryota; kingdom Metazoa; phylum Chordata; class Mammalia; order Carnivora; family Phocidae; genus Halichoerus; species Halichoerus grypus. The sequence goes on from NC_135723.1 coordinate 71,253,162, forward strand.
TCCTGAGGGGTTGGGTCCCCCATTGTCATCATGATGTCCACTACTCTCTGATAAACAGTTCTACAGAAATCTGTAGTAACAAAGTGCAGGACCACCCAGTTCATGCAAATGGAGGGCTTTAGGCCATGCAGCAATTTATCTCAGCTAAATGGAACACACTGATAAAATAAATACAACAGTGAAATAATTCTGCTGTACTAGAAAAGTTTTAAGTTTAGCGACCTTCAGGTTTGTTCTTCTTTAATATTACCTTGGTTATTTTTGGTTCTTTGTATTTTAATAAAAAATTTAAAGAATTCACTTATCAATTTCCCGTTGGAGTGTTTGAAATGTAATCTGTAGATTACATTTAATTGATGATAATTGACCTCTCTATAGTATGTCTTTAAATACATGAACATGGGGGTGCCTGGGTGGCTCAGTTGGTTAAGCGACTGCCTTCGGCTCAGGTCATGATCCTGGAGTCCCGGGATCGAGTCCCGCATCGGGCTCCCTGCTCAGCAGGGAGTCTGCTTCTCCCTCTGACCCTCCTCCCTCTCATGCTCTCTGTCTCTCATTCTCTCTCTCTCAAATAAATAAATAAAATCTTAAAAAAAAATAAATAAATAAATAAATAAATAAATACATGAACATGGTATATTCCTCCATTTATTTAGTACTTTAAATTCTGCCCATAATATTTTGTAGTTTTCAGTACAGTAGTCTTACACATTTTATGTTAGATTTATTTCTAGGTATTTGATGTTATTTAAGCTCTTATAAATAGTATTGTTTTAAAATTTCATTTTACAAGTGCTTATGGCTTGTATATAGAGAAAACAATTGAACATTTATTTATTTATTGAACAACTGACTTTTTAAATATTAACCTTGCATTGAGTGACCTGGCTAAATTCACACATTGTCTCATAGCTTCCAGATTCTTTTGGGCCTTCTAACACTTTATTATTTTTGCTATGAATTGTAGCACCATTAATTTTTTCTAATTCTTACAATTCTTACAACTTTTATTTCCCTTTCCCTCTTCCCATTCTTGCTCTTGCCCTCTCTCCTTTCTCCTATTCTTTTTCCTCTTCCTCCACCTCTTCTTCCTCTTTCTTCTTACCTTTTTGGACTGCGTACAAACTCCAGTTCAATGTTGAATAGAAAAGGTGATAGTAAGCCTCTTTGTCATGTTTCCAGTTTGAGGGGAAAGCTTTCAATATTTTGCCATTAAGTACATCGTATATTAAAATTATGTATGTATGCTCATCAGAAGACATCTTTAAGAGAGAGAAAGTGCAGTGACAGAATGGGAGATATTTTTAATACATACTTCTAACAAAGGTCTCCTATATAGAATAAAGGACTCCTATAAATTCATAAAATGCAGATAACTTAATTGAATAAATGGGCACATTTGAGCAAGTACTTCACAAAAGAGGCTATCCAAGAAGCCAAAAGACACATGAAAAGATGAGTACATTTGTGAGTCATCAAGGAAATAGAAATTAAGATCACAATGTAATAGCACTACATATCCACTAGAAGGGCTAAAATGAAAATGACAGACAGTAGCAGGTGTTGATGAGAATTTAGAGCAACTTAAATCTCATGCACAGCTGGTGAAAATGGAAAATGGTAAAACCACTTTAGAAAACTGTTTGACAGCATCCATCAAAGCTCAACATATACATATTACTTATGCAATAATTATATACTCAACAGAAATGTTTACGTATGATTATTAAAGTACATGCACAAGAGTGTTTATAGAAGCATTGTTATATCTGAAAACTGAGAAATGGATCAAATGTCTATCAATAGAATGAGTAAATATATAATATATACTTAATGTAAGTATTATATATAGTATATTATAAAGTAATGGGAAGAAGAAGCTATTGCTACATAACTTTGGACTCAGTGGAATATATACTGATTTCTATTTACATAAAAGGTTTCTATTTACATAAAATTCAAAAGCTGACAAAACTAACCTATAATATTAGAAGTCATTGTGAAGAATAGTACCTAGAAGAAGGCATGAGGGGGTTCTAGAGTGCTGGTAATAATAAATATCTTGATCTGGAGGTTGGCTACGTATATGTGTGTGAAAGTTCATTGAGCTGTATATTTGTGGTTTTTGCACTTTCCTGCATGTATTATACTTTAGTAAAAGCAATAATGAAAACAAACTCAAAGCCTAAGGGATTGAATAAGGCTATTTGATTAAAAATGACAAAGCTGTCATAAATGTCTAGTGTACCTCAAAGGAAAAAGTAATGCATATCTAAAGATGTCTAAAATTTATAGGTTGCAAACCTTAGACCTCCGTCAAAGATCTTGATGGGAAGACTTTGAGAGACTACTACTCCTTATGCCCCAGAATAGACATGCACCATGATACACATTTGTGGGGAGAAGCAACTAGTATAGACAGGAATATCTGCATTCTCACACCATTAACCAACTTCAGAGTCCATGCTAATTCCCTCACCCAGAATACTTCAGCAGGACAGTTTCCACATTGAATTCCATTCATCCCATAGCATTCTTTTCATAATATATGGTCAATTATTGGGTCCTAATTTAGAACTAAATCTACTTTTGTCAGCCACAAACACATGGCCAAATGAATTGTCCACTGGCTGATGAACTTGATTGCTTTAATATTTCTATTTCCTTTTAAATGAGGAAGAACAAGCCTCCTGAGGTAAGAGATACAAAGATTTCTGAGTTTGGTGTCAGCATGATTACAGGATTTTCACTATCTATTTCTCAGACTGCTGATGTAATGACGAGTAAAATATGAAAATAAGGGCAAACATATAGCATCTCTGAAAACTAGAAAAGGTCCATGAAAACAGCAGACAGGTCAAGACTAGAGGCCATGGTTGAAGGTTGACTCACCAATTCACTACAGGAAAATGAGTCTGTATTCCCAGGATCACCCTGAAGAATACTACCAACATTGCCTAATAAGAGGAGATGAAATATAGAGACAAAAGCAAAACACAGAGGCAATAAAGAAGCACAGTACTGCGTGTACTTCTTTTTATTGATTTGGATCAACCACATTTGAAAGCATAAATTCTCTCTCTCTCCTCTTTATCTGTGATTTGAATCATGTTTTGTAGACTGATTGATATCATATTGTTCACCTAGGCTGGAATTTTTTTCCCCCTCAATCTTTTTTGTTTTCTCTCTGTTCTTCAGTTTGGATATTTTTTATTGATTTGTCTTAAATGTCATTGACCCTTTATTCTTCTATATTCAAACTCTTGATAAGGTAACCCAGTGGATTTTTTATTACATATATTGTATTGTTCACCTCTAGAACTTTATATTGCTCTTTATATATATTTATAGTTTCTCTTCTGAAAGACTTCACCTCTTCATTTATTTTATCAATACATTTCTTTATATCCTTAATCATATTTATAATAGTGATTTTAATGTCCTTATGTGATGATTTCAATATCTAGGTCATCTCGTTTTTTTTTTCTATTGATTACTTTTTATCTAATTATGTTTTCTATTTTTCTGCTTCTTTGCAGGTCCAATAATCTTAGATTGTAGGGTGGATGACAGATTGTAGGGATTCTTGATAATACTGGTTTCTTTTTAAGAATATTGAATTTTGTCCTGGTTGGCAGTTAATTTACTAGATCTTCTTGAATCTGTCACTTTTATATGTTTTGTTTAAACTTTATGTTTTATTTTGTTTCTGTTTTATCTTTAATCTCAGGGTGTGGTTCTATTTCTAGTACTTGATCTTTACTTCTATATTTTCCATTTCTGGGGTCCCAGTTGAATGCCTAAAGGCTTCAATGAGATTCCTTTACTCTGACACAGTCAGTACTCCAATATATCCCAGCACTGCAAAACTTCCAAGTGTCTTCTCTTTTCATCTCTTAACTTTGAAGCAGCTTCTTTCTATTAGACTTTTTGAAATCTTTCTCTGTAGATGTACAGCTTAGACCTTGGTCAAAGACTCAAGAGTAATCTCCATGACTTCTGGGTCTCACATCTGTGTATCTCATGTATCTCATTTTTTTTTACTGTCTTGAAAACTCTACTTCCTTTAAGTGCCCTGAAACCCAACTTCTGCTTCATCAACTTAGCAAGACTGCTTCTCTGCTTTGGCTCCATATCTCTTAGCTATGATAGCTAGTGTGTTTCTAGGTAGAAAGCCTAAGTGATTATGGTATTTATCTCACTTTGTTTCTCTTCCTTCAAGTTCTATCCTGCCTATTGTGCAATGCCTAGAAACTATTGCCTTGTATTTGTCTTATAAGTTCATAGTCACATAGCATGGGTGTATGTAAGGAGTAAATCCAGTATCAGTTTTTCTATCATTATTTGAAACAGAAGTTAATTAGATTTTTTTTTTTAATAATTTTTTTTTTTCTCAAAGATTTTATTTATTTATTTGACAGAGAGACAGCGAGAGCAGGAACACAAGCAAGGGGAGTGGGAGAGGGAGAAGCAGGCTTCCTGCCGAGCAGCGAGCCCGATGTGGGGCTCGATCCCAGGACCCTGGGATCATGACCTGAGCCGAAGGCAGACGCTTAACGACTGAGCCACCCAGGTGCCCCGAAGTTAATTAGATTTTTAAAGAAAAGAAGATGTAGAGTGTTACATTTCACGATATTAAAACACATTATAATATTACAATAATTAAAACAGTGCTGTACTGACTCCAGGATGGATAGATCATATTAAGACAGTGATGTACTTTACTCATATAAACTTTCAATTCTGTATTCAACAAATATTATGAAGCATCTAGTACGTACCCTGTTTCTTGATACACTCATTATGTTGATTTGTATCATTTTTGTTTTATTGCTTCTTCCCAGAGTGTTCTCATTGTGGCTTTATATGTGGCAAAATATGTGAGACTTTATATGCCTGAGAACATAAAGCTCTTCTTTTTCAATATCTTAAATATACTACACCTCTGTCCTCTACCTCCGGTGGTACTGTTGAGAGATTTGATGTCAATCTGACTTTTGTTTTGTTTGTAGGTGATCTACTCTCTTTCTTTACATACTTTTATAATTTTAATATTGTCTTTGTTATTCTTAAATTCCATGATCACTAAGATGTAATTCCCCTAAATTTTTGTGGGTTTTATTTTCACCCTCTGGCCTGCTAGTATCTTCCCCATGTATGTAGGGTACTGACTCCTTCCTGCTCACTAGGTCCAATTATCATCAATGTTTTGGACCAGTATGATGGAAGAAGTGAAGGAAGAAAGAGATGATCAAGTTCTTTCCCTGTGGTCTATGTTTTGATATAAGTCTGATGAGTTTATATACCCCTTTGGTAAGACTATGAAGGTATATTGCTGGCCTTGCCAACTGAAAGAAACATCTTTCAGATGGTCTTTATAAACCATTAGAATAAGAATAAAAAGCCTTGACCTGATCAACAGTTGCATACTAGGTGTCAGGGGATATATTGACTTGTTTAAGCAATGAAACCACATCTGCAGCTATAATTTGAGTCACCACCACCTGACTGCACTTAAGATAATTCACTTATATTCTCCAAAAGTAATCTAACTTCTGCACAGGCCAAATAGGCAGGCTGAATTGGAATGTGGCAGGAAGGAATTTAATACTAAATGTTGGTGAAAATGGAAGATGGGGTGCTTTGTGACTATATGGGCATATATGCTTGCACAGCAATTTGGGAAACCAATCTAGTAGTATGCAGTCAAACTGCACTCTGATCCAACATCATAATCACATATATATGATTTTATATGTATGTAAAAAATTATATATATGTATAAAATGTTATGTACAAAATGTACAATATGTTATTTATGTTCCAGAGATATTCTTTCATAAATTTATGAGGGATAGAGGCAGTTAAGAATTCTGAAAATATAGCTCTTGGAGACTTTAGTACATAGATGCTATTAAAAGTCACATGTGAGATCACATAGACAGAAGGAAGTCTTTGAATACAGTATGCTAGCATTTTGACTTTCATTGTTAAATCTGTGCAAATTGAAAGAAAGAAAAGGCTAGGAGAATGTATACCACAATGTTAAAAATGGTTACCTCAAGTGAAAGGAGTTAGTAATTGTAAGTTCTAGATTTTTTCTTATTTTCACTTTGATGACATATTTTTAGGTAATAGCGATAGGAAAACTGTCCTAATATATTGTAAAATCACGAAGCAGTATGCAAACTATATGTATAAAATATGCGTGTAAAAAAAGCCTAATGGAAATATGCCAAATGTTAACAGCTTTTATCTTTGAGTATTATTATCATTTCATTTTCCCCTTTATTTTTTTTTATAATAAATACATGTTCTTTGTGACATAAAATAATCATTATAATTTTAAAATGTTTGTACCATTTGATGAAGTTTAGAACACTTTATAAAGGTATTAAATGAACTAATAAATATTTATAAAGATTTATTACAGAAAGAATTGGAATTATCCTATTAAAAAGAAGAAATAATTATAAATATCTATGAAGCAGAAATACTGAAACTATTTAAATTTGCTTTGCACATATTTAGTATTAAATATTGATAAATCATTTGATATGTTTTCAAGTTTAAAAAGCAGATTAAAATACGATATAATTCTGATTTTGTAAAACATATGCATTCATACACCAAAAAAATATGCTAGGAGGATACATCAGAAAAAAAAAGAAACTTGAGGCTTTCAGTAGTTATTTTCTGAAAGCTGTTTAAGAAATGTTTTCACTTTTGAAGAAAAGCAATCAGCTATTGAGATTTAAATAAATCTGTAATATAGGCAATTAAAAAGTATGTCATTTTGCCGTACTGGTGTTTGCTTAGTGGAGGAAAAGATGATGATGCTAACCTGGTCATTTCAGCTCAGATTGACACTATGTGTTGCATAGTAATTATATGTTTCATCTTCAAGTATCTGAGCAAACACTATCTATAGTAAGTGTATGTTTCAATTTGTTACAGATGCTTCTGTATCAAAAATGTTTATGTGAAAAAATTTATAGAATATTTGAAAAAAAGTTGCGTATTTATTTGTGCTCCTTTTAAGTCATTTAATCTGATATATATTCATTCTTTAGATTATAACTCTTTCCTTGGGCCTTTAAAGGAACTTATTCAAAATGTGTGTAAATATTTTGTTCTTTAAAATTTGTTGTCTCATCCAGAAACCTTGGATCCTTATTTTCTATTGAACAAAATCTAAACACTTTATCCTGAGATTCAAAACTCTCTAGAGTCAGGTCCCAATACACTTAAAAAAAATATATATATATATACATACATATATATATATGTATATATATATATATACACATACATACATACATACACACACATATATACATATATAATATAAATATAAATCTTATATATATTCAAAATCTTTTATACTTTATATTCTTAAAATCTTGTATATATATATATATGTATATATGTGAAAAAATATATATTTTTTCCTTACTCCACCCCAAATGCCCTACATTCTTTCCATAGCAGTATACTCATCATTTTCTGAACATACTGCATTTTCCATGTCAGTTTCTTAGCCCAGAATATCCTTACTCTATATCTCCACCTGTCAAAATTTTACCCGTCTTCCAAGAACTATCTTATGTCATCTGCTCCACAAAGCTTTCTCTAATTTTAGATTATGCTCATTATTCAGGTATTTTAAGGTATTTAAAAAATATTTTTGCCCAAGAGGGTGGATTTTTCTAATAAGTAACATCAGTGTTTGTAGCTTCTCTTCAGATAAGTGATTCTCTTCAAAAACAAAAGAACAGTAATTAACATAATGTTAATTTTTCTTCTCTTTGGTGAAAACTTGCAACTTTGTCATACATGTTGGTGGTTTTCATGAGCATGTAGGAAACATTTTAATTCACTGGGATGTATGTCTTACAACGAGGCAAAGAGGAAGAAATCCAGCTAGATGGCTATCCAACATGACATGATCTTTATGGCTGCAGAACCAGAAACCTGAATATCATGCGTATGATGTGCCACTCTTCTAGAAGTATCTTCAGGGAAGATTTGGCATGAGATCTAGCTACTAAAATCATTCGTACATTCTTACTATGTTAGGAGTATAGCAACCACATAGTTGTGGGATAAAGTACACCTTCATTCTTCATGTCAAAGATAGGAATATTTTTCTTCATTTGTCCTGGAAATGAATAATTGTAGTTGGCAGATCCCTACAACTGGAGGCATCCTGAAATGCCTAAGTAGATCCCAGGTATCCTCAGTTTGGAAGCTCAGGTCTATGACTTTCTAAGATGACTTCTAAAGATTTGTGATGGTGAAATTTTAAGGACTTTCTGTAGTAAGTGGAAGTCAGGGCTCTGTGGTTTTCACAGCTTTTCCAGAATCGATCTAGCTCAGTTCCACCTCCAGCCCATTCCAGGCAGTTAGCCCTATAATGAAAGAAGCTCTAAGGATAAGGGAAAGAATGATTCTTTTATCCTGGATATTTTTATTGTCCAGTCACTTCATAACCTAATGATTCAAGATTAATGAATAATTGCTAAATATCTTATCCTCAAAAGAGACATTTTAAATGGTTAATCATTTTGAATTTTGTTTGTATGAAATTATAGGCCTTTTTAAAAAAATTTTTATTGTTATGTTAATCCCCATACATTACATCATTAGTTTTAGATGTAGTGTTCCATGATTCATTGTTTGTGCATAACACCCAGTGCTCCATGCAGAACGTGCCCTCTTTAATACCCATCACCAGGCTAACCCATCCTCCCCACCCCCCTCCCCTCTAGAACCCTCAGTTTGTTTTTCAGAGTCCATCGTCTCTCATGGTTTGTCTACCCCTCTGATTTCCCCCCTTCATTCTTCCCCTCCTGCTATCTTCTTCTTTTTTTTTTCTTAACATATATTGCATTATTTGTTTCATAGGTACAGATCTGAGATTCAACAGTCTTGCACACTTCACAGCGCTTACCAGAGCACATACCCTCCCCAGTGTCTATCACCCAGTCAGCCCATCCCTCCCACCCCACCCCCCACTCCAGCAACCCTCAGTTTGTTTCCTGAGATTAAGAATTCCTCATATCAGTGAGGTCATATGATACATGTCTTTCTCTGATTGACTGAAATTATAGGCCTTTTAAAATGCAAGGCAATAAGCTAACATTTGGGTTTACTGACAACATTATCTGATACAGTGTGGATGAATAATTAGACTTAACAATATTAAGATATGTTACTTGTAAATAACATGGTGAATTTTCCCAGCGAACATAAAGGCATTTATCCTATCCAAATCACCAATTTTTAGCTATGTATTTATTGATTCAAATTTTGAATCTTACAATTATACTAACATTTACATATTCATCTAAAAATTCTTTTTTAAAAAAATTTATTTATTTTAGAGAGAGGAGGGCAAGAGGGGGAAGAAGAGGGAGAGGGAGAGAGAGAATCTCAAGCAAACTGTCCACTGAGTGTGGAGCCTGACAGACACAGGAATCGATCTCAGGACACTGAAATCATGACCTGAGCCGAAACCGAGTCAGAGCTTAACTGACTGAGCCACCCAGGCGCCCCTCATCTAAAAATTCTTAAAGCAGATATTTTAAAACTGGAATCTTTAAAAAACAAAACAAAATAGCAAGCAGAAAAACCTATTAAGGGGCACCTGGGTGGCTCAGTCGGTTAAGTGTCTGCCTTGAGCTCAGGTCATGATCCCAGGGGCCTGGGATCAAGCCACGCATCAGGCTCCCTCATCAGCGCAGAGTCTGCTTCTCCCTTTTGCTCTCCCTCTGCTTCTCCCCCTGCTTGTGCTGGTTCTCTCTCTTTCTCTCTCTCAAATAAATAAATGAAATCTTTAAAATAAAAAAAGAAAAACCTATTAAAAGGCATTTAAAAAAAAGGCATTTGACTAAAAAATACCAGATTTTTAAAATGTTTAGAAAATCACTATTTTTATAACAGCATAATATTAAATCAGAATAAACAGACATCCCATACAATACTATTTTCATAGTTCTACTTTAAGTCTATATTAGGCATTGTTTTGATTTTATTGTTTTATGCATTTTCCAGGATATGTGGACAATGCTTAGCAATTTAAAGAGATAATCACATCAATCTACTAGTATAAAATTTGCAATTTCTGTGTATCCAGAAACAATACATGATGATGTTATTTACACTTCTTTGGGCATTGTTAGTTGAGAGTTAAAGGAAACTCTAAAACAGCTCATATACTGTGGTTTGTGATTAAGATAATCTTTCTCTGAATTCTATAAATGATGAGTTTTATTGATGTTACTAGGGATATAATGCAGAAGATATACCATTAAATTCCAATCTATTATAGGCCTTTAGTTCTAGTGGGAAGATTTATTTTCCAATTCCCGTTATTTTATTCCTTGATCTTCTTTATAATATTTTTCCACATACATTTTCTGAATATATACCATGTGCAAGTGTACACCTAGGAAATAGTTGCAAATTCCCATTTCCATAAGCCTCTCACCTGTTTTCTTTCACTGAGTCATTATTTTATTGGTAAGGTTAATGACAATAGATTTGAGTGAGGGCTCAATCATTTCACTTGAAAATTAAAATTGGTTTAGTTTAATGTTTTGCTGTATCACCATTTAGATTCAAAAATAATTTTAAGAACTTCCCAGAAGTTTTGTGCCAGATTTGTTTTCCACAAGAAAAAAAAAAAGACTTCATTTTGATACACTTCACTTACAGATTTTTTACAACTAAATAAATTTAGCAATATTTAGCTTTATGTTCCTCAACTCCTCAAAAATTTTATTATTTAATAAAACAAGAAATATTTATCCATGATTGACTATGTCAAAGTCAGTTTAGATGAGCATCAAAGACATTCTACTTAAAAATGCCTGGGGAGGGCGCGTGGGTGGCTCAGATGGTTAAGCGTCTGCCTTCAGCTCAGGTCATGATCCCGGGGTCCTGGGATCGAGCCCCACATCGGGCTCCCTGCTCCGCGGGAAGCCTGCTTCTCCCTCTGCCTCTGTCGCTCCCCCTGCTCGTGCTCTCTCCTTTCTCTCTCAAATAAATAAAATCTTAAAAAAAAAAAAATGCCTGGGGAAACCTTACAAGCATGCCTAGAATAAAAATCCTCAGTTAAGTTCCTTGACCTGAGTTGAACAGGTATTTTCAGGCAGATGGTATAGTAAAGCATATCTTTTACCTGAGAAGTGTATTGAGCCAGGTTATCACATTCTCTGAAGCTTGGTTTATATTTTATGAAATTATTAATACTCACATTTGTAAGGATCCTAATGTTTGACATGACCACATAAAGATCACTCTGACAACCATATTGATTTCTTTAGTGGTCTAGAAAAAAAATCAAATGCTATAAATCTGGAAGCTTAAATCATTTCTCTGGGTATGATCTTCTTTCAAATGACTAGTCTCAGTAAGTCAGACCTAGTATTCTAAGATCAAAAACTCTTCATGAAAAGATCCTTTGCAACATCAAGTGCTTTTTGATAATTAAATATGTCATGTTCTTTATGATTCAGTGCTCAGTACCACTAAGGATTACTGTTCTGCATTTGATCATTGATTCATTCAATGCATGTTTAGTAAACATATTTTTATGCCAAGCAAAGTGCAAGGCTTTGGGATATCAAATGAACAGGAGTGCTCTTTGCCCTTGAGCTGCTTGCAAGTAGAGTCGGACATAAAGACATTTCAATTATTTATAACTACTACAGTAGCTATGTGAACAAAATGTTATGAGATCATTGAATAAGGAGCGGTGAGGGATACTTTTCCATAAATGAGATGAAGCAAAAGTTCAGGCACTTGCTCACTAAAATATGCATGTTTCCAATAGAGAAAGTCTTACTTAGAAATAGTAATTGTAGTAGGTAACATTTATTAGGTTCTCACCAAGTGTGAAACATTGTTCTAAAAAATTTTTAAATAATATTAATCCCCCTATCCTTATCCCAATTTATATCAGTGGGCTAAAAGAACATAGCTGCTATACCTATGGTTCTCAAACTGTGCACCAAGGTGCCCTGAGGCACACAGCAAACTCAGGACAACATGGGACACATTTGCTTTTTAAGGGAAACACAAGTGATACCTGATAACTATGAGACATTGTATGAATACTAGCTTGAAATACTTCACAATTTCACATTAGATTGCTCTGAATTATTTTTTAATTAAAATTATAACTTTTTAGGAATTTTTAGGAATTATGTTTTTTTCCCTAAGTTATCTGATTTGTTAGTATATAATTATTTATAGTAATCTGTTATCACACTGTATATCTGTGTTTATCTGTTCTACTGTTTTCTCTTCCATTTCTCTTTTTGGTTTTTGAGTTTTCTCTCTTTTTTTTTCTTAGTTAACATAGTTAATTCATTGCCAATTTTATTTATTTTTCGGGAAAAACTGGTCATTACTTTCAATGTTGTGTTATTGTTTATTATTGTCTCTATCCTATTTATTTATGATTTTTTCTTTGTTATTTCCTTCCTCTACTAAATTTCAGTCAAGTTTCTTCTTGTTCTAGTTCCTTTTGATGTAATGCTAAGTTGTTTCTTTTTCTTTTTCCTTTTTTGTTTGAACTTTTTTTTCTTAATACAAGCATTAATAGCATGAATTTCACTCTAACATTTGCCTTTGCTGCATCCCCTAGCTTTTGGACTATTGTGTTTTCTTTTTCTTTTGCTTTGAGACATATTTTGATTTGCCAATTGATTTATTTAGCCTGTTGCTTGTGCAGTAGTGTGTTGTTTAATATTTACATATTAAATATTTAATATTTACATTGTAGATTTTCCAGCTTTGTTTCATTGTTGATCTTTAGTTTTGTACCATGTGGTTGGAAAATATACTTGGTATGATTTCAGTCTTCTTAAATTTGTAATATTTGTTATTCCTCTTTTTATGTGATTTAACTAGGGGATTCTTCTGTGTGTACTTGAAGAAAATGTGTGTTCTATTTTTCTTGCATGGAATGTTTTATATATATCTTTTAGAACCATGTATTCTGAAGTATACTTCAAGTAAAAAATGTTCTTGTTGAGGAAAATAAAAAAGCACATAGTATCTATCCAAATATCGATATGAAACAGGAAAAGAGGGTGACTGGCCATATCCAATCTGATCGCATCGTTTAAGAAATTGTTCAGTACTCAACAGGCACACACATTTCAGGAATAAGTAATTGTAATTATTTAAAGATAAAATTTAAGATTTTTTCTTTTGGAATTTTTGCATTACTTTTTCAAATAACAATGGTTTTGTTAGAGTATAAAATTTATTAAGTTGGGGTGCCTGGGTGGCTCAGTCGTTAAGCGTCTGCCTTCGGCTCAGGTCATGATCCCAGGGTCCTGGGATCGAGCCCCGCATCAGGCTCCCTGCTCTGTGGGAAGCCTGCTTCTCCCTCTCCCACTCCCCCTGCTTGTGTTCCCTCTCTTGCTGTGTCTCTCTCTGTCAAATAAATAAAATCTTAAAAAAAAAAAAATTTATTAAGTTGTCATACCTCACTACTTAATAAAAGGAACTGTTAGATTTCTTTTTTTTATCCAGTTGTTTTGTTTTGTTTCTTTGTTTTGATCTTGGTGACTTGTTAAAAAACCTTACTGAGACTCTAAGGATGCTTGGAACTAAGAAGGTTTAGGAACCTCTGATTTACAGCATTTCTATTTAGAATATGCCCCCAAATGCCTTTTTAGAGTTTATGTAAACAAAACAATTTAAATCGATAGAATTAATTAAATATACTTTATCTCCATTCTTTGCTTTCTATTAGGGACACAATCATTCTAGAGTTGCATTGAGCGGCCACGAATTAATGCAATAACTGTTTTCCCTTATTAATGTATGAGCAAGTTGAGGATGGTTACATATCAAAAAGTTTAGACTAAAAACTATCCCTCCATATAATAGGGCACAGAGAACTGAAACAATTTGAATAACACATGCTTTCAGGGAAAGAAACTTAAAAATATGTAGATAGCACTGATGGTTCTAGGCAAAGTTATATGGTAGCACTGATGGTTCTAGGCAAAGTTATATGGTACTGGATAGCAAGAAAACAAAAATAAAATACATGTAGTCCATTTCAGTTTATGATTTAGTCCAAGTTGGTCATTTAAGTGGTCCCTATAGTTTTCACTTTGTTTCATTTGTATAATTGCTCCATCTTCTGCATGCCTCTGTTTCTTTCTCCTTATTGATCGATAGGCAATGTGGGGAACTGACTGTGTCCTTGCTGCAGTAGGGGAAGCAGGTGATCTCCATGGAGTCCTCTGGTCTTTCTGGACTATGCAGATGTCTCTCATTTGCCTGTGCTCTGATCAGCCTGCCAGCACTTGGACTGAACTTGGGGATCAGTATAAACATCTGGTCTGGCCTCTCTTAGCATGGTCAGAGCTTGGCAGCCTTCCCTCACATTTGCTCTCACCATTGCCTTTCACCTACTGAACACCTGCATGTCCTCCATCCTGCCCATGGCCTGGTAAATCCCATGGCAGGCCTGCTAGCTCACAAAGCAGCTGCTTTTAGCTGTTTCTTCTAAGATCAGAGAACTTCTGGGTCCTGTCCTCAACACAGGCAAACCAAGAGCAGTGCAGGAAAGCTAAACCCTGTCCTTCTTCATAAGAACACGTGTATATTATTTTCTCTCTTTCTTCTTTCTCTGTTCTCTTAATACCTTGGGACCAGAAGTGGAGGACCTGCCTTTACCTTATCCTTGTGGCAGTGTTCCTTTATAGTCTCTGGCCTTTTGGTGAAGTGTTAATTGGAAATCAGGGTATGAGAGAGAGACAGACTTATAGATAAGGGACCTTAAATTGGGAGTATTTTAAAGATAGTTAACCACATACATATGTAGTAAGGAATTATAACTCTAAAGACAAATGTTTAGATCCCAAGACTTTGTATTTTAGATCTTTGCAAAATGAGCAAGTTGAGGATGGTTACATATCAAAAAGTTTAGACTAAAAACTATCCCTCCATATAATAGGGCACAGAGAACTGAAACAATTTGAATAACACATGCTTTCAGGGAAAGAAACTTAAAAATATGTAGATAGCACTGATGGTTCTAGGCAAAGTTATATGGTAGATAGTTTTATTCAACATCCTCTGAGTCTTTTATGTCAACTAATCTTGGGTACCCTGCTCATTTAACTGAAGCTGACCCTATTTACTAGTTCATTTCTTCTTGTTTCAGTTTACATGAAAATGTGACTTCAGGATGGAGATTAGAGATACAGGAAAGCAAATACTGCATTTCGTTGTCTGCCAACTAACTTATATAGGAGAGGCACTGAAGTGTGATAGAAAGAACACTGGTTGCAGAATTAGATGACTTTTTATACAACTACTTGCATGCACTTGGGTAAATCCATTTCTCTTTTGGAGTAGCTTTTTCCCTATTTGCTTAAGACCAAATTCAATTGCGTGGTATTCTTTAAATAGCTGTTAGTCTAATGATGATGATTTTTATCATATTTTAACATTTTTTCAAGAATATACTCTGTGTGAAATCACTAGAAGAAACTCACTGTTAGTGAATAGTGTATTTAAATTGTGTATCATATGTTGAATAATTCTATTAAGTAGACAAAGAGAAGTCATCACCTGAATTCTGGCCTTCATGGTCACTAGACATGATAAAAACCATTGAACAATATAGTTCTTAGCATTTGATCAAACAGATTAAATATCTGAAACTGAGAGGCCTTCTCCTTATTGTTTTAAAACCAGACTATAAAATAAATCTATCCTTTATGTCTCTTGCCCTGGTTGCATTGTGGTTCTCTACAAACGGGGCATTGGTGCATGTAAACAAAATAGTTCCACTAAGAGCACATAGCTCAGAGCCTTCTGTCCTGTTTTCAGTGACCTGGAAAGTACGAGAGAGGTGTCACAAAACTGGCTTTACTAGTATATTTGTAGACAGGTAGAACATTCACTATCACCATAAATTTAAGATCTATCCACTTTCTCCAAGAAAACTGTAATAGGTTAAATAGAAATATTGAGTTCTGTTTCATAACCATTTCATTTGGGAAATTGTGAAAAAGAAGAGAGAAAATAGATTGGGAAAATCTTTACCTTTGACATGAAGTAATAATAAATTAGAACTTAGAAGAGGAAGAAACTTCTACCAGTAGCTTATGGAGAAGAATTTTATTCACAATCATACTCCTTTCTAAATAATATTTTACCTCTTTGGTGTACCTACAAATTACTCTTCTGTACCAAGTTTATTTAATCACTGGCACTGGTGTCTTTAGTCTTCATAAGTAGAAAAACAAACATATAAACTCAAATGCATTAGACAGTTTTATTGCTTACTAAATAGATAATGGAGAAATAGCTTATTGCAATATATTTGTATGTTATAAATTGATTTATGGTCATCACTTGCAGTGGAGTAACTTCTTTTATGTAACATTAAAGATATAATCTAACTCTATAAATATCCACTTTTTGAGGAATTCATGAAGATGTTTTAATATTTCTTAATAGAAGAAAGTTAAACTGATTTGGAAATGTGTTTGTATAGAATCACACCAGTTTTGTTTTGTTTTTGCTTTGTTTAATTTTAAAGTCCTATTATATTTTCCCCTGCAACATCAGACATGTTGGAATATACTTACATTAAATCAAATATCTATTCTAGATTCAGGTAATTAATAAATGAGATTCAATTGTAAATGACTGTTTTTAAAAATCTAGTGTTGATGGGATTAAGGTCCCAGGTGCATCTATCCAGTTTAGCAAAGTAAAAGTAGAAATCTCAAAGCTCTAAAGCCAATCAGTTCTTAAAACTTTGATGTTTTAATGCTTCATAATTTACACCTAATGCTGTAGTTTGTACATTTGAAGAGATTATGTAAACACCCAAGACATTCATCTTTAATGTTCCCATTTGTGCAAAAAAAGGCTTTGCATATTTCATTTATATACACAAATTTCTGACATTTGAAATGGAGTTTAATTTTTATACTCTGCCCTTCAAGATATCACTGTAAGAAGCTAGAATTCATCTCTCCCTAATAACTGTTCATTTATTAAAGTTTTGTTTTACTTTTTTAGTAATATGTAGGACTTTATTATTATCTGGATCAATAAACCTTACTTTGTGTGTTAAAGCTAGACATTTTTACCAAAATGCTTTATATCATTTACTACTGAGTGATTTAATTCTTTCATGTTGTTAGGACTGTTCTGTATTTCTGTTTTAGTAAATGTTAGTGTTCTTTATTAAATTAAGTTGTAGCTGTGTTTTTATTTTTTTAATTTTTTTTCCAGTTTGAAACCATACTTTATTTTTAATGTAGTTAGAAATCCAATAACTATGTATTTTTAAGCAGAATGTAGCTGTGTTTTTAAATGAATATCTCACTAGTATTTAGAAACCTAATGAGGATCTTTTCCCTTTCCACTTTCATCAACCAGCTGTTTTTCCCCTTTAATATTGAATCTCTATAAATATTTATCTGTATTTTAAATATACTTGTGGTTATCATCAAGGCTAGTCTATTTAGCAAGTCAGTCAATGTAAGCACATTGCTCATTTTAATTGTATTAATTCGCCTCCTCAGAGAAAGAAGGCGAAGCTTCCATCTGTCTCTGTCAATTTCGTTTCTTTCCAAGGAGATGACAAAGACATTTTTACCATATAGGTGTGAAATGCACAAGTATGGTAACCCAAGTTCACTCCCACACCTACTCATTCCCCCATAAATCATCCTGCCAGCAAGTGGAAAGCTTAAGGATGAGTGACACTAGTGGGTTCAGAATCCTTACTCTCAGTCTCTATTTAAAAAGCAAAAATCCCAAGCTAAGAAAGCTTCAGTGAGTCCCTTATCCTTTTCCACTACCATAGGACTTGTAGCTGCACTATTAGTGATGACCTGCCCTGCTGGGATATTGCACAGTCCCTTCATGCATGAAATTAATTCCTCAGTAAAGGCAAAATAAAGTCTCATGAAGCCCCCTCACTGTAATTTTGAAAGAATCAAGACAGGAAATGTTTGAGGAAGAAAGTATTTTATGTAAGATAAAGAACAGGTTTATAGATTTGACTAGTCATGAAAAAAAATAAAGATTTAAGATATGTCTTATACGGGTGTTGCTATAACATGTTAAATTAGTAAAATTGTCCAAGGGTAATAACATACTTTTCTACTTAAAAGGTAATAGGATCTTTTGGCTATGCAGACTCTCTGCCTGGGGCAGAGGACACAATGACATTGCCTTGCTTTGTGGCAGCAAAAAAAACTCCCCTTCTTCTATTTTCCCACAGAGTTCACACTTATTTCTAACTTTTTTTCATACTTGACCTTCAGCTCTCCATTTCAAGTGATTCCCCTGATTATCAGAGCTATGCTTTTAGCTGCTTGACAACCCAAAAGATGCTTTCTCTACCACTTATGTCTGCACAGAGTCTTGTAGTCAGGGAATTCAGAGTAGGGATGCATGGAGAAAATTCACTCTACCTAAACTTGCCCTAGCTACATCTTTTATTCGCTTTAAAGTATTTGGAAAAAGGAAGCAGGACCATCCTCCCTCAAGTAAATAGGTTGTCAGTTAGTTTGTAAAACATTGGCTGATGATGGACTCCCAAAGGCAATTTTTTTTCATTCAGTGAAGGAATTTTGTATAGAGGAAATGTAAAAATCATAGAAGACTTAAATTTTAGGTTAGAAATAACCTTAGAAAAAAATATTTGTGTCCATCCCTATGATGTTGCTTAAGAAAGAAATTGAAACCCAACATATTTATGTATCTGAGTTCTCACTCATAATGGTTAAAGCAGAATCCCATTTCCTCCCAATTGCTGAGAAACCTCCATTTGCACATATAATTATCAATTTGTACTTCTACCATAACCAATACTTGCAGTGTTGAGCCAAGTAGAATGATAAATATTAAATTTTCAATAAGAATGAGTATTTAGAATGTTTCCTATAGGCCAGCTGGTGGCAATTACATTGGCCAAACACGTAGGGAAAGGGTGGTTGAAAATTTAAGTAAGGAAAAACAATATTTCTGTGATGTTTTACATGCAACTTTCCCCTCAAATTAATCTTAAAAAATGTTAATAGTAACCTTTATCACAACTTACTTTCTTTTATTTTTTGATTAATAAACTTTCTTCTTTAGAGCAGTTTTAGGTTCACATCAAAACTGAGCAGAAAGTATGGAGAGTTTCCATATAGTTCCTGTCCCCACCCATGCACAACGTCCTCCGCTGTTGACATCCTATACCACAGTGGTGTATTTGTTTTAACTGATGAACCTACATTGACACATCATTCATTATCACCTAACATCCATAGTTTACATTAGGATTCATTCCTGGCATTGTACATTCTACGGATTCTAAGGACATGTATCTATTATTGTAGTATCATATAGACATATATAGTTTCACTGCCCTGTAAATCTTTTGTGCTCTTTTTATTCATCCCTCTGTTTTCCCCAACCCCTGGCAACCACTGATCATTTTTATTTCCGTAGTTTTGCCTTTTCCAGAATGTCATATAGTTGGAGTCATGCAGTACGTACCCTTTTCAGATTGGCCTTTTTTCACTTAGTAATATGAATTTAAGGTTCTTCCAGGTTTTGTTTTTTTTCTCCCCTAAGTTTTGGTAATATGATTTTTCTACACTCTTTTTTTTTTCTTTTCTTACTGCCACTGAAGTATAAAATCATTCAGAGATGGGAGAGTGAGATTAGTAGGGTACAGTTAAGCATAATTCACCTTTTTCTGAGGTTCTTAAGTTACCTTCAAATTTTAAGAGAATTTATAGGAATAGTCTAGTCACACAGAAAGCATATATGGGGAAATGTAACTAAATAGTTTGGATTTTACAAAATCCACTAATTATGGCTTTCTAACATCTCTTCACAAAACTGCACTGAAAGGAATTCCAACAGGTACTGAGGCATCATCCACCAGAATAATGTGCTTGAGAATCACAGATGGCATGCCCATATGGGAGTGTAAACCACAGGGACTTCAGGAAAGATTATTCATTCAATAACTTAAAACAGGAGATACCAAAAGTTACTATTTAGGAAACTCAGAAATCAAGTTAAGGTATTTCCTTCTTAATAGGGAAGGAACTCCCTTAATCTCTTTCCATTATGTCATCCATTTTTGCTCTTGTCTAGATGATTACACTGATTTGGAAGGATCATCACAAAATCACAGGTATGCCCTTCTGTTATTCTGAAAAGGAATTTCAGTTGTCAAAAGAAAATCCCAGTTTTAGAGAAGCAATGTAGAAGATGAAATTCCAAAGAGGCCATATTAGAACTCATCAAACTAAATACTATAAACCTTATACTCTCAAAAACAAATAAACAAACTCAATATTGAAATTACATCTTCAGTGGAAAATTTTAGGACTTAGTTTCCTGAATTTTATAAGAAAGGTCATTGAAACCTGATTTTGAATTGATATTTATCATGCTTAATTTTGCCTACTGTATAAACCAAAATCAACTCTAACGTTTATAGAATTCAGGTCTCTTTCTCTTCCCCTTTAAATTTTTTTCCAAAGTAATGCTTGCATGTGGTTAAAAAGATCAAATAGTGCAGAAGAGATTATAGTAAAGAGTAACTGTCTACCATTCACCTCACTCAACCAAGTTATGCTGCTAGTTGTCCTGCCTCCCAGAAAAAAAAAAACAACAAACCTATTTTTAAGTTTTATGCCAGTTATTACCAAGCAACTAAATAATAGACATAATTTTATTTTTATCAATTTAAGATTCTGTTTATTTATTGATTCAGCATTATGAGAGTTGAAGATTCATTTCAGTGAAATCCTCTATTTTAACAGGTATTAGTTTTTCATTTGTCTGTTGGCTACTTTTGTAATGTTAAAACTCTATTTCTATACGTTCAGTTTCTGGTTCAACATGTAAGGATGTTGGAAGTCACCACTCTGTCCTAAAAATAAGTAAAAAGGTGAATAGTCTGAAAAATCAGCTACTCTTCTTGGATCCCTAAGAGTGGGAGGGACACAGGGCAAACCACCGCCCCCAAGATTGAAGAGACAGGCCAATACATGGAGACATGGCTTCCCAGAGCAAAGACACAAATGGAAGCCAGTGTCAAGGTAGGAAAATCTGAACTGTAACTGATAAATTGCTGGAGGCTTAATGTGGACAACTCTGAAAGTTAAAATCTCCAAGCGAACCCAGTCAAAATGGAGCAGGTGTCCCCTATATTTTTGTGAGTTTTACTTCCTAGAACTCAACCAGATTCTTAAATCCTGGAGAAAAATCCTCTATGCTTCCAACAGGGAGAGGGGGAAATGAATCATTTTGAAATATGCCAGAATATTCTGCTCTCAACAAGGCCTGCCTTCAGGAGAAACTAGTTAACCAGAGCTTAACCTGCTGGGATATTATGAGAACATAAATGACCTGGCAGAAGGTAAATACCCAACTCCAGCCCACTCTAGCCATCCAAGGAGAGAAAAAAAATGAGTAACAGTTGGGAAGTCTACAGTCTGGAGTCATAGATGCACTAAAGGATGAGATTTAATCATAAGAACTATAGAATATTTTGCCTTCCCTCATACCTTACCACCACATTACTAAGGCCTACTTACAGGAATTCCTTTTACATGGTACATCACATCTAGTATCAAGAAAAAGTTACAGCGCATACTAAAAGGCAAACAATACAATTTGAAGAGAGAAAGCAAGATAAGAATCAAACATGGCAGAGATGTCGGAATTATCAGACTGGGAATTTAAACAACTATGAGTAATATGCTAAGGGTTCTAATGGATAAAGTAGACAGCATGAAAGAACAGATGGGCAATATAAAGTGAAAGATGGAAATCCTAAGAAAGAATCAAAAAGAAATGCTAGAGATAAAAAACAGAAATGAATGCTTTTGATGAGCTTATTACTAGACTGAGGGAAGAATCTCTGAGCTAAAGGATATACAAATAGAAACTTTGAAAACTAAAAAGCAAAAAGAACAAAATCTGGAAAAAAACAGAACAGATTATCCAAGGATCATGAGGTAACTACAAAAGGATGATATATACATAATGAGACTACCAGGAGGAGAAAAAAGATAGAAAGGAATATGGAACAATAATGACTGAGAATTTTCTCAGAATAATGTCAGATACCAAGTCACAGATCCAGAGAACACTAAGCAGGATAAAATTCCAAATAAACTACACCTACATTTATCATTTTCAAACAACAGAAAATCAGAGGGAAAAAACAATCCTGAAAAAAGCCAGAGGGGGAAAAATACCTTACCTATAGAGGAACAAAGATGAGAATGACATCTGTCTTCTCAGAAATGCAAGCAAAAGAGAGTGGAGTGCAATATTTAAAGTATTGAGAGAAAAAATTCCCAGCAACCTAGAATTCTGTACTAAGTGAAATTTTTCTTCAAAAGTGAAGAAGAAATAAAGACTTCCCCAAACAAACAAAAATTAAGAGAATTTGTTGCAAGTAGACCTACTTTGCAAGATATCTTAAAAGAAGTTCGTTAGAGAGAAGAAAAATAATATAGGTTAGAAACTCAGATCTACATAAGTAAGGAAGAGCATCAAAGAAGGAATAAGTGAAAATAAAATAGAACTTTTATTTTTTTATTTTTAATTGATTTATTTTAATTGTTCCATATCAACAATGTATTTATGTATGCTTATGTATATATCTTCTGTGTATATATACATGCTTATGCATACTTACATATAAATGAAATGAATGACAGCAATGATACAAGGCCAGAAAGGAGGAATTAGGATTATTTTTTTATTATAAGGTACTCACACACTTGTGAAGCAATATACTGTTATTTGAAAGTGGCCTTGGATTATTGTAAATTGCCAACACTAGAGCAACCACTAAAAACTATGCTAAGATGAAAAATGGAATCATTTAAAATATTTAATTAAAACCACAAAAGGCAGAAAAACAGTGGAAGACAAAATTAGGAGCAAAGAACAAGGGCAACAAATAGAAAACAGTAACAAATATGGTAGATATTAATCCAATTATACCAACAATCACTTTGAACATCAGTGGACTAAATGCACCAATTAAAAGACAGGGATTGTTAAAGTGGATCCAAAAACAAGACCCAACTATATGTTGATTAAAATAAACCCATTTTAAATATAAAGATACATATAGATTAAAAGTAAATGGATGGAGAAATGTGTACTATGCTAACATTAATCAAAAGAAAGCAGAAGTAGGTATATTAATTTCAGATAGAGCAAATTTCAAAGCAAGGAAAGTTATCAGAGATAAAGAAAGGCATTACATCATGATAAAAGTTGGTCAGTTTTCCAAGAAAACATAGCAATCTTGGACATGTATGCACCTAACCACAGAGTGTCAAACTGTGTGAGGCAAAAACTGATAGAATGGCAAGGAGAAATAGATGACTCCGCTGTCATACTTGGAGACTTCAACATCTCTTATCAGAAATGGACAGATCCAGCAGGCAGAATATTAGTAAGGACACAATTGAACTCAATACCATCAGCTGACTACATTACAGTGATCTATTTCTGGGCTCTCTATCCTGTTCTATTGACCCGTTTGTTTCTTTGTTTGTTTGTTTATTTATTTACTTATTTATTTCGCAATACTACATTGTCTTGATTTCTTAGCTTTTTAATAAGTCTTGGAGTTGGGTAATAAGTCTTGAAGTTGAGGAGTGACAGTCTACAGTCCTTGTTCTTCTTCAATATTGGATTGGCTATTCTGGGTCTTTTGCCTGCCTATATAAAATTCACAATCAGCTTGAAAAAGGAGCAAAGGCAATACTATGGAGGAAAGATAGTCTTTTTAATAAATGGTGCTGGAACAACTGATATCTACATGCAAAAAAATGGATCTAGATACAGACCTTAACACCCTTCACATCAGTTAACTCAGAATGGATCACAGACCTAAATATAAAATGCAAAACTAAAAAACTACTACAAAACTCCTGAAATGCAAATTAAAACGATGAGATGCCACTACACATCTATTAGAATGGCTAAATCTGGAACACGGTCAACAATAAGTGCTGGTGAGGACATGGAGCAACAGGAACTCTCATTTATTGGTAGTGGGAATGCAAAATGGTACAGCCCCTTTGGAAGAGTGGCAGTTTCTTACAATAGTAAATATACTCTGACCATATTACTAGATCACGTGCCTTGGTATTTACCCGAAGGAGGTGAAAACTTATGTTCACTAAAAACTCTATGAACAAATGATTAAAGCAGCTTTATTCATAATTGCCAAAAGCTGGAAATAACCAAGATGTCCTTCATTAGGTGAATTGATAAATAAACTGTAGTATATCCAAACAATGGGATATTATTCAGGGCTAAAACGAAATGAGCTTTCAAGCCATGAGACAACATGGAGGAATCTTAAATGCGTATTACTAAGTGAAAGAAGCCATATGAAAATGCTATATACTGTGTTATGGAATATCTCTGTACCTTCCCATTTGCTTTTAACGAGAAACTGCTTTAAAAAATATTCTTGACAAGTGTTGGAGAGGTTGTGGAGAAAGGGGAAACCTCTTACACTGTTGGTGGGAATGCAAGTTGGTAGTAGTGCAATTGGAAAACAGTGTGGACGTTCCTCAAAAAGTTAAAAATAGACCTACCCTATGACCCAGCAATTGCACTACTGGGCATTTACCCCAAAGATACAGATGTAGTGAAAAGAAGGGCCACATGCACCCCAATGTTCATAGCAGCAATATCCACAATAGCCAAACTGTGGAAAGAGCTGAGATGCCCTTCAATAGACGAATGGATAAAGAAGATGTGGTCCATATATACAATGGAATTATTACTCAGCCATCAGAAAGGATGAATACCCAACTTTTGCATCAACATGGATGGAACTGGAGGAGATTATGCTAAGTGAAATAAGTCAAGCAGAGAAAGTCAATTATCATATCGTTTCACTTATGTGTGGAACATAAGGAATAGCATGGAGGACATTAGGAGAAGGAAGGGAAAAATGAAGGCAGGGGGAATCAGAGGGGGAAGACAAACCATGAGAGACTATGGACTCCAGGAAACAAACAGGGTTTTAGAGGGGGGGCAGAGGGGGCTGGGTTAGCCCGGTGAAGTGTATTAAGGAGGGCATGTACTGCATGGAGCAATGGGTGTTATACACGAACAATGAATCAGGGAACACTATATCGAAAACTTACGATGTACTGTATGGTGACTAACATAACATAATAAAAAAATATTAAAAAAAGAAAAAAATAGTCTTGAATAATTTCTTGTTCCATCCAATTTTAGACAGTTATCTGTTGACCATGGGTTACCCTGTCTATTTGATGGGATTATCAGTATTCCTTTGTTTTCTCCCTTCACCCTTCCATCATGCCTCCTAATTTCCTATCAGCTGTACCTTTACTTCCATAGGTTTATGACTGAAAATATTAATATTAGGTTTTATAAGTATGCTTACAGCCTATGTCAATTTATTAACCACTATGGACTCTGTTATTGTCCTCCTTTTAATATAAAGAGTGTCATTATAATAAAAACAGTGGGGAACTTTTAGTGTCTGAAAACTTCAGGTTATTTAAGCTTACAGTTAAGCTGAAGCTATTGAGACCAGTGTTTTATGAGAGGGGCAGATGAAGATGTAGGCTCTGTTATTATTTTTATCATCTCTGGGACAAACTTCTGAGAAACAACATGAGATTATATGTAGCTTTTATTGATCCCTTCATGACCTTTGATTCCAAATCCATGAATCAGTTATAGATCTAATCAAATGAATATAGTATAGGCCAGCAACTTTGGTATAACCTGCACTTGGAAATAGTCTCCTGATGAGTCAGATAATAATTTCCTGCATATAAAAGAGAGATGTGTACTGGTGTCCCTCCTCTTCAACTAGTTATTTAATAACTCGATACTCCTTTTGAGTAGTTTGGCATAGATACCTGCTGGCTCTCCAACTAGAAAGAACAGGAAAACAATCTTTTGTGTATTTTGGGAACAGTGTTTTACTATAACAAATTAGGAATGGTGTTAGCAGTACTATCTAATCAATGTCAGATAGAATGGGTAATCATCAACTATTGCAAGTGAATAATCATTTTTGGTAATGAGCATCCAGTCTTCATCTAGTTTGTAGTGAACAGGCTTGCAGTATTCCCTAAATTTTGATGCATCAGAATCACTTAGGAAGCATTTTAGGCATACAGCTTCTTTGGACCCACCCACAGAGGTTCTCAGTTCGTGGATGTGTTGGAGTAGGACCCGAGGATTTCTGATTTAGAAAATCTTCTCAAATAATGCCAAGACAAAGTCAGGTTTTGTAACTACTGTATTCAGCAAGCCAGCTTGCTCATTATTTACAGATACCTTGTACAATCAATTTACATTAGAGGGCCATCAGGAAGTCACATGATCTAAATATAAACAATCATTATAAGGATTTCATAAATTTTTTTCATATCTATAGCAGGTGTTTAGTAGCACTTGTTTAAATTATTTTTCCATTTTAGAATTACCATGGCCATGCTCTTGATGTATCCTTTGGAAACTTGATTACCCTTTTATTTATAAATTGGAATGGTTGCAAATTTGTTTTCCAAGGATAGCTTGTCTCTGTTTATGGTTATCTACAGAATCATTTACACTAAAGTGAGCCCTCTGTAATGCCTCAGCTCATCTCCTTGAAGAACTAGTATGTCTTTTTTATATTCACGTATTCTTTATGTGTTAGATTCTGTTGACCTAAATTTCTACCAAAAATTTCATCATTAGTGCATATAAATCAAGTATTAACAGTAATATAAGATAATTACACTCCAGATACTTAACAAATAATAAAATCTTGACCTCTCTGCCATCTAATACTTATAAAAGCTCTGTTAAAATAAATACTACTCTTGAAAGACTATGTAAAATACATATATTCCAACTCTTAGTAAAACTTATTCTTGGATCAAGTCAGACCAGAAGAGAGCTGAAAAATATTCTGCATTGTTTTGGCCCCCAGTGCATTGCTTTTATTAATGTTAGACCACCAGCCTCCACTGAAAGAACAAAATCTATATAAAAGTCATTATTACGGGCACCGGGGTGGCTTAGTTGGTTAAGCGTCTACCTTCGGCTCAGGTCATGATCCCAGGGTCCTGGGTTCAAGCTCCGCATTGGGCTCCCTGCTCAGCGGGGAGCCTGCTTCTCCTCCCTCTGCCTGCTGCTCCTGCTGCTTGTGCTCTTTCTCTCCCTCTTTCTGTCAAATAAATAAATAAATAAATCTTTAAAAGTCATTATTGTAGTTACTATTACAATCTTACATATCCAGTCTTTTTTAAAAGATTTTGTTTATTTGAGAGGTAGAGAGAGAGAGAATATGTGGGGGGCAGAGGGAGAGGGAGAAGCAGGCTCCCACCAGATCAGGGAGCCCAACATGGGGCTCGATCCTGGGACCCTGGAATCATGGCCCAAGATGAAGGCAGACACTTAACCAACTGGGCCACCCAGGCACCCATTATCTATCCAGTCTTTAAATTAATAAAAAAACATTGAGAATCACTGAGTATCTATAACCTTCAAAAGATAGAGGAGAATATATTAGTGTCTCTCAGTTTATGGAATATAACTGTTAAGTGTAGAAATTAATGATAGACTCATTTTACCTTAGAAGTTCACTGTTTTTTTCTGCTACTATATACATATTAGTGTTGATTTTGCAAATAATGATTCTCATTCTCACTTAAATTTTCAAATAAAGTTAAAATTCCACAGAGATGAACTGTTTTTATACTAGGATTTAAGTAGTATCAGGCACTTGGCATGACTTAACAGTAAGCACAATCCAGTTTAAAAACCAAAAGCATTGTCCTCTTTTGAGAACTCATGGGAGAAATTTTTTTATGTCCTATAATGATGGAAAGCTGGGTTTCTGATGAACAGCTTTTTCTTTGTATGTTATAGACACTGTGAACATTGTAACTGATTCAGTTTCTACTTTATCCCCTGAAAGCTTCAAGTCGACTTGCCAACCATCTTGGACATATGTTCAGAACTATTGGACAATTCTTTTGTTCTAATCTTTTATCTGGCTGCACTTAGTTTTTCTGCCTTTTTATTCTTCTGTAAAAAATCTTTTTTTTTTCCTCTGTAAAAAATCTTGATCCATTTTATTGCTTAGGGAATCTCCCACTCTAAAACTCCAAATTCCAATATCCCACTTGCAGACTATAAGTTTCTAAATTCCACCACTTCCATCACTTAATCTACTATTACATCCACTGTTTGACCTCATGGAACCCTTTATTTTTTTTATTTGCTATTTGATAGATTCATTTCCTATTTGGGTAAAATGACGTCAAGATCCATCTTATCACCCAAGCCTGACACCTGGGAACAATTTTGAGTGTCTTTTCCCAAAGTCCCTTACCTCTAAAAGTCATTAAATTCTTTCATTTCCACCTCTTTAAAATCTTGAGGATTTGTCCTTTCCCTCTTTATTTTCACAGCCCATCACCTTAATTCAGACCTACAACATTTCTTGCCTATGCTATTACAGTAGTCCCCTCATTGGGCCCATTACTTCAAGTCTTATCCTTGCCAATCTTTCCCATACTGTTACTGGAGTTACTTTTTCAAAACACGAATCATTACAAATCATATCATTCATCTACTTAGAATTCCTCAGCGTCTTCCCACTCTCTATAGGATACCCTTAATTTCAGCATGCCATACATAGCCCCTCATGATTGTTTCCTAACTATTTTCCCCTACATTCTACAACACCCTCTACTCCAATCTGCCTAAGTATTTCAATGTTCCAGGGGTAGCAAACTGATCCTTAGCTTTGGTCTTTTGTACATGCATAGCCTACCCAATTCCTCTACCACCCCAGTTCTATGTCGTGATTTTTAATTCTTTGTTAATGCCATTTATACTAGCAAGGCCTGTACTCTCCTGAAATTTATATCCTCAGTACCTAATAAAATTTCATTTTTCCTCTCTAGGAAAAATTCTAACCTCCTGTCCTGTCACTCTTTTGTGCCCATGTTTCACCCATACAGGATTTCTTGTGCCTTCGCCTCTTCTTTTCCCATGTAAGACCTTCATATATGGTATTACTCTTGATTGCAATGTTTTCTTGCTCTTCTTTTCATATCAACTATTCACACTTATATTTCAGGTATGTGTCTATGTCATGATAAGCAAAGACCTCCATGTGACCAAATCAAATGGAAATTTTTCTGCCCTCATCATGATCTCTCAGCAATATTTAATAAAATATATAATTTACTACTTTTTAAACATTGTTATCTTTCTTTTCCTGCAGATATATACTCTGGTTTCATCCTACCTCATGGACCATTCCTTCTGACTTCATTTTCTGGTTCTCTCTTTGCTACCCAAAATCTACTTGCTGGATTTTCTCAGGACTGAGTCCTTGGTCCCATTTTCTTCTATTATTATGGTCCCTCCCTAGGTGATTTCACCAAGTTTCATGACCTAAAATACCAGATGAGGATCTTCGTCCCAAATATCTATTCTATGATCCAAAGGATCCCCAACAATATGACAAATGTTTCATAAATGTTTGAGTAGTAAAGGAATATCTGCTACATGTTAGAAGCTTATTAATATTTTGTTGACTGAATGAATTGACTGAATCAAAATTGCTAATGGTGACTTAGAGACTTTTTTAAACGGTAGAAATGAGTTAAGTGTAAACAAGATGATAGGAGATCTCATATTGAGTTGGAGCTTAGATAAGATTGTGATTTGATCATTACAATCCAAATAATGTTTTCTGTCTCTCTAAAAATAGACACAACCATATAAATCTATAAAAAAGCTATTTGGTAATTTGCACAAGAGAAGAGCATTGGCTCATTTAGAGTAAGAAGTAAGGCAGAATATGTCTGATTAAGCAAAAATTCTTTATTAGTAGTGAGTCAAAGAGCATAGGTAAAGCTCAGCAACGTAGACAATTGATTCCCTTTGAAAAGCAGAATATTAGATCTACACCATTCATCAAGAACAGAAAATACAGACTGGCAAATAAAAATTATTACAACAAAAATATATGTTGTAGAAATCATAAGGAAAAAGATTAAAATAAAAAAAATGAAACAACATTATATATGTATATACTGTATATACAATATATAAATAATAACAAAATAATAACATGGAAAAATAAAGACCTAGAGTAAGAAACTCCAAATGTGTTCTGCTGCTAAAATGGTGTGGGGAGTGGGAGCAGGGAAATAGTTCCCCAGTGAAACAAGTGTGAGAAACACTGGATCAAATAAAATCATGACTATGTCTTTCCTGAGAATTTCTCAAAGCTTCTAATATACTGTAGTGCCTTGGGGCTCATGAATGGAAATATATGGAATTATTTTTTTCCTATATCTATTTGCCATCAAATCGTTTTTGCACAGAATATCTAGTGGAATTGATCTGGGATGAATTTTGTCTTTTGTACTGAAAGTACCCTTCCATTAGCAGAGATTTAGTTCAGTTTTGTTAGATGAGAACTGTAGTAGTCATCCTTAGATTATTAAAAGGGGATTTTCTCAACTAGGCAATAATTTCAATGTATTGCCTGTGGTTATTCAGGGACAGATACTGATGTTTCTTTCTGTATGTGAAGAGAATGCAAATCATTCTATGAGGGAGTGTCAAGGAAAAATGGATTTTTGGGGAGAAAGGAGGAAAAGAAAATGGCGAAAGCAATGTGCAAATATCCCTTAAATGCTTCATAAAAGAGTGGGGCAGTCAAAAGTATAATAATCTTCATCCAATCCTTGATAGAGCCTAATTCATACATTTCAAAGTCATTGAAGGGGTCAATATAAGGTAAGTTAATGGAAACTTCATGATCTGTTGACCTTATAACATCGTTAAAAGATCAGAATCCCCCCTCAGATATCCCCCCCTTCAATTCCTTCTCAATGATTCACATTACCCAGAACTCTGGGGCTTACTGGAATTCTTAATAAAAATTACAAATCTCCTTGCAATAAATTGCAAGTGCTAGTTCTTGGTAATTTTAAGTACAGTTTGCCATTAAACTTGCCTATTATCAATTATTGCTTACCTTTCATTTTATTTAATTTTAATCTTTTTCCTTATGATTTCTAAGTAGTATAGAACCTTCCATTCTCAGTTCATCCATGGTCACTCAGGCAGTTGATTTTAGTTTTTGGCATAAAAAGCCCATATGGTGTCCTTAACTGTTGCTTATTTACCCTGAGAGTGCTTCATTGTGTGGCTTCCACACTCAGCTCTCATCAATTAACAAATCCTTCCTCTGGAAGAAACTGGCTTTCTAATCTCAAACCAGATTGTAAACTCCCTTTCCCTTTGCTCATTTCACTGCTCTTTTTCCTCCTTTCTAGGCCATGAAAAAAGGATAATTCTCTTTCTTCCTTGTAACTATATTTTTTAAAGATAACAGCTTTTTTCTACATAAAATGATACATGCTCATCTTAAACAGATTTAACAGTATAGAAAAGCAGAAGGAAGAGGCAATTCATTCAAAATGTCATCACCTTGAAATGACCAGTGTTACATTTGGAAAGCATTTCCCCAGATATATCTCTATGTGTATACATAGAAAAAAGAGAAAGGAAGCCAAATATAAATTTATAATAATTGAATGATAGACAACTTGCTTTTCTAAAATTAAAAAGTATTAAGCTTAACTCCACTTGAATCTAACAGAATAAGAAACAAGTGGAACTGAAGGAATTATTAAACTTGAAATAAATGTTTCTTTTTACTAAAGGATTATCAGTTGTTACAAAAAGAAGAAAATAGTAAGGAAAAATATTATAGGTATGGAGCCTTTTAAGTTCCATATCTATACTTGGTCTGGATAGACCAACAGTTCTCCATGGAAAATGGAGGGTGAATTCTTTTACACTTGCTTCCCCTCCTATTCCTTTCTCCTGAATGTTGTCCATCTTACTGTATCAGTGCCTTAAATGACAGCTGGGTTGAGTATAATACTATACAGTACTGTTGTGTCTTTCTTTTCAGAACATTGAGACTTGGCTCCATTGTGTTCTGGAATTGAATGTTTAGGAAACATTCTTAGGCCAGCCTTCTCCCTGTTTTATTCTTTTAGGACACCCTAGAGAATTATTTCTTTATCTTTAAAGTTCGGTTGTTTAGCTAGCATGTTTTGCTATTGATCTTTGTCTTCCTAAATTTGAAGATTTAGTTCATGGAAATATTGTGTATCATATCTCTAAGTACTTTTTCTGTTCAGTTTGTTGAGTTTTCTACTTCAAATGACAATTATTTTTATGTTGTATTGTTTTTGTCCTTCAAATCTATCATTGTTTGATTACTTTTTTCTTCCCTCTTCCTCATTTATTGTGGTTATCTCAAGTCATTAATTCAAATTCTGCTTAAGTCTATTTGCCCCTTATGTGTTCTGATTTATTGGCTCTGTAATGGTATTTTTTGGTTGCTCATTTGCAGTGGTTCTTAATTTACTTCCTTTGGTCTGCAGCTTCCTCGTCAGTCCTTTCTTTCTATGGCTTTAACTTTTTGCCTTTGAACTATTAAATCCTATCTAAGATTTTCTATGACTTAAGGCACTCATGAGAATGTACTTTAGTTTCTAGGGCTATGGTTTCGTCCAGACTGATCTTGATTTATCCCATTCATAATTTGTTGCTTTCTTTCTCCTTCCTTCCTTCCTTCCATATTTCCTTTTGCCCTAATAAATTAGTACTATTACAATCTAATTGCTTATATATGGGTGGACTATAATCTAGTATGACTGGTGTCCTTATTAGAAGAGGACATTAGGACACAGACAACACAGACTGAGGACACCGTGAGAAGTCAGCCTTCTGCAAACCAAAGGAAAGAGGCCTCAGAAGAAACCAAAACCTGCTGACACTTTGACCTTAGACTTCTAGCCCCTAGAACTGTGAGAAAATGAATTTCTGTTGCTTAAGCCACCCTGTCCGTGGTATTTTGTTGTGGCATCCTGAGCAATACAGGTAATGGACTATCAAGCTGATTTACCACTGATGATGTGAATCATGATCTTCTACCCCAGGTAGTTTTTTTCTAGTTTCTCCACAGTAAATTACTTTTTCCTACTCTATCCTTTTGAAGGAAGTTACTAAGTGTAGCCCACACAGAAGGGGCAGGGAGTAGATTGAGGGAGAGTTTGGCTCCACCTTCTGGGTAGGAAGTATCATTTGGAATTCTGTAAGAAAGATTTGTCTTTTCTCCTCCATTTATTTATTTATTCAGTTGTCTATTTATATTAATATGAACTCATGTATGTTTATTTTATATTTTGGGTAATTATCCAATACTAATTGATTCATTTTGTTGCTCAAATTGTTCTGACCTTGGCCATGGGGACCTCTTTCAGTTGGCCTTATATTCCTTTTGACATGCATCCATTGTTGTATTTTAAATTTTTTAACACTTTTTAATTTTCTGTCATTACATGATGATCCAGGGTTATCTTGTATTTTTCCTGCCCCAGCTCTAGCATTAGCCAGTTTTCCAAGGAGCCCTGCTTCAACTTATTGGAGAAACCAAGATCGGATGCTAGATGGAACAAATTATTTTAAATACAGTCTCATAGAATTTTTCTAAACGTGTTCTCCATGCATCAGTTACAATTTCTTTGTTGAATTTGTTCTCAACCATTGTTCTCAATTGTTCTCAGGGAAGTCCTACTTTTCTCTCCTTGATGTAAAGGACAAATTTCCTTGGTATTTTCTGTTTCTTTCTTACTTATTGGAACACAAGGTCTGTAAGAGGCTCTGCAAGAAAGGTTAACTTCATGATCAAATAATTTTGAAAGCATATGGTATCACACAGCCTCTGGAAATTCACATTTTACATTGACAAATAATAAAGAGCTTTCTTAAATATTTCTGCAGTAAAAAAAATTAATTAACCTACTTTAACCCAAATCTTTTCCAATCTTATTTGACTGTAGATACCACCTTTTTTGGAATATGTATTGGCATCTTATAGAATTTGTATTCCTTGGAATTCACTTGAGACTGCCAAACATAATACCATGGCTTGGAAGCCCCCTGTAGCTATACCATACAGTACTTGAGAGAAGTGTTTTCTTTTAAAAACACCAAGGCTAGAATGAAAATCATCCTTCTGAGGAGCTCTATGATTGAATGGCCTTTTCATGAGAGTGCTAGATCTGTTTCTTTCATTTTCTTGAGCACTAATCCCTCCAACTCTGTTGAGATCAGGCTAAGTGTGGGTGCTGTATCGAATATTGTTGCATGCGGGGTTGAGAATAATTTTCTCATCTCTCTCACCCAAACTATTTCTCCATAGCTCTGACAGCATGATTTCCAGGTGCTGTTTTCCTTATACACCTCTAAGAGATCTGTTCTGAGAGAGGGTGGACACTAACTATTAAGTAAAAAAAAAATTATGGATCATTTTTATGAATTCACTGAAATTAGAGACAATAAATTCAGTAAAATCTTGATCAGTAAAAATGCAGCTGATTCGAACAATCAATTACCTAGAATTTTTTCCCTGCAATACTTAGAGGAGTTAGAGAGGGAAGACAACAGAATAAATTGATATCAGAAAAACTGGCTTCAATTTAATTTTTAGTTCAGACACATACTAATTAAAATTTTTTTCCTATTGAACAGTGACATAAAATTAGAATAGAATCATTTTTATTATTGATGATATAATGAACATTTCAAGTTACTGTTTTTCACTTTGTAATTAATAGATATCTGTGCAAGCTACTTTGAGGCTATGTAAATATCCTGTTCCTCATTAAATTTTCACCCCCTAGTTTTAGCATCCATTGATGATTTTTGTCTGACTCAATTATTGTGTTGATGGTTGCCAAATGATGATTTTCTAACTCTGTCATTCCTTCTACATTTAATGACTGGCATTCTACTATAAGAAAGGGCTTTCTTTCATATTGTTTAATTGATTAATATCAACATATACTCATGGATTCTTATTTAATCCATTTTTTAATTTGTTAAGGTTATTATTTTAATGCTCAGATTGTCCCAGCTTTAATTAGTGGAAACACTTTCAGGCTGGTTCTTATGATCTTTTGATGTGTTTCCATTCTTATTTAAGTACTTTCTTACTGTCCTGCACTACAAAATGTTCCACTCGTTGGCTTCATAGTTTGTAGCATGGAACTTCTTGGCCTTTGATGTCCATTTATGATGCCCTTTGTCTGTCTCCACATGGATATCAGAATGCTTATTTAACTTTGTCTTCACCAGTTTCTTGAGCCTCCTTGTGCTTCCAGTACCCCTGTTTGGATGTGTCCTGTCTCATTAAACCTATCAGGTATTATCTTTGCTTTCTTGAATTTACCACGGCATGTGATTCTGTATGATGCTGCACCCTGTGGGCCTTTAATAAGTATTGGTTGATTGATGGTCATATATAGAAAAGCTTGCTGCATTGTAAATCTCAGGAGGAAGAGCAAGCTAAAAAATGACTTAACCTTTCCAATTGTTAGCACTGTAAGGACCTGCAGGGCACATGATGTTGGATGAGGATCCTAGGATCATTAATTGTCAGAGTAGTGTAATTGTTAACAGGGCACCTGTAGTGAGGAAAATGTGTTTGTACTTGCTGAACAGAAGACTAATGTAGCAAAAAAGTATTTAACATTGAAATATAGCTTAATCAGGTATTTTATACTTTCTCTTATATTCTATTTATGTTAGATATCACTGCTATTTCTCTCACTTGCCACTCCAACTTGGATAGCCTCCCTACTTCTTATCCCCATTTTGTTCAGTCATCTTTGGCTCAAAGGTGGCCAGAATTCAGTGGGTAGTGGTTTCTGTCTTCAGACAAGAGAATGAAGAGAAAAGAGATGAGGAAGAAAAGAGCAAAGTAATAGAGAAAATGTTTAAAGGGTGTGAGGCTAAGCACCTGAGCACCTGCAGTTCCTTAGCAAAGCAACGTTGATGCAAGGAAGGAAAAGATATGTTTGGGAATTTCAACACTAAAAATGGTCTGGTGTTAGATGCATAAAGATAATTATATAAAAAAATAAGATTTAAAATTAAAAAAAAGATTATTTTGTTGGCAGTTTCTTCATTTTCTCTATACTAGGTTTTTTACTAAAAGAAAATACCTTTCATGTAATGCTGGGCATTCTTCAAAACAAAGCAGGGCAAGATATATTTTAATGTAAAGAGTGCAGACACTGGAATTAGTAGGAGTTACTGTTTCCACTTATTGGCTTTGAGACCTTGAACAAGACCATAAATGTCAGTTTCCTCATGTTAAAGTGGGCATAATAATATCTGTTGTATTATGTTATTGTAAAGCATAGAGACTATAGTAGAGTGCTAACACATAGTAGATACTTAACAAATGTTGCTACTAGTCTAGCAGATCCTAGAATTCCATGCTGGTATGAATCCTTTAAGCATAGTATTTTAAAAACAAAATGAGACAAACAGGTCTCCAAACTTTTCCTTGGAGATTCTTATTCACTCAGTTTGGGAAGAGAGCTGGGAATATCTTCTTTTCCTTGTAAAACTTCTTTTAATGAACACTTGAGACTATTCTTATCTTCAGCAAAGGTGGGCAAACCTGTAACAGAACATCCAGTGCAGCATGGGCCTATCAAAGGGGAGGTTGCCAGGACTGATGAAACTAATACCCATATGATCGTGATGCCCATGGTCTATTTCTAACCCATGATACTCCTCTTTCTATTTAACTGCCCGCTTTATATGTTGTACATGCCTTTGAAACTGGAATATCCAAATTGAACTTGACCTTTCCTTTATCATTTACCTTTCAAAGAAGGAAACTCCTCTTTGTTTCCATCTTCAGGAAGAAGCACAGCCATCTTTCTAGTTTTCTAACTGAGATGAGAGGGGCATCTTCCATTTCTGCTCCAGCTCTTCCAAAATGGTCTCCTGTATCCAGTCTTACTCATCTCAACTTAATAGCAGAGTGACCTTTCTAAAATACAAAACTAGCCATGTTTAGAAATTTTTAATATCCCCTTACAAATATTCAGAATAAAATACAAATTTCTCATGGAAACATTTGAGGTCTTCTTTGATCTGACATTAGTCTCTCTCTTTTAGGCTCACCTTCTACAATATTCCTTCCTTACCCTTCTCTCCAGATACACAACACTACTTGCTTCTTCACACAGGTGTTAAGGCCTCACACATACTTGACTTTGCTGTTGATGGCCTTTTTCTGGAATTATCTGTCAGCTGCCACATTTCACCTAACTCCAGTAAACTCCTCTATTCTTAGTTTTTTAGGTATCTGCCAAGTATCCTAAAAGATCAGATAAAGCATTACATGCTCCTGAAGCTTTTCTGAGGCCCCTTTCCTCACATCTGCTAATCTTTCTTCTAGAACCTTCTTCTGGCTTCTATAGCCCTGATAATGCTATATTTTAAGCATCAATTTTCTAATTTACTTTCCATTAGACTGGATTTACTTAAGGAGAATAATTATATTTTAGTCATCCTTATTTTCTCAGTTATTTGAAAAACTTGCGATATATGGAAGGCACCCACTAAATATTTGTTGAATGAATGAATTAGGAACCAAATAGTTTCTTTTTTATTCACTAACAATTCACACTTAACAATCAGGCAGAGTAACATTTACCAATTATTAAGATCTCACCCTAATTACAATTACATAGATTTATCTTTATTTCAGACACATTCTGAGAGTAGAGTAGGGTGTTTCCCTTAAAGATTCTATAAAATATAGGTTATTATCATTTTTATCCTCATAAACTTGGAAATGAGAAGTGGGAATGTTTCTGAGATTATTTCTTACTTATGTTTCAGCAGATGTGGGGAAGGATAGCCTGGATTTCATCTGCCCCACTTAGTGTGCCTTACTTCATGGATCATCAGATCACTAGTGACAACTTACAGTTAATTATTTCTTCCTGTCACTAATGTGAGTAGACATACTCTGTCAGTAGAAATAGCTCAGGGGAAATGATTCAGAAAAAAAAAAATCACAACTTTTTACATAAATATCCAGGCAGTGAGTGCACTTTTATTGATTTTTACTGATGATCAAAATGGCTAATTTGTATTGTCACTGTCCTTTGTGTGAATGGGAACAATATGTAGACCTTAATGATTTGCAGGTCGACTCCTGAGGAAAATACCTCAGAATGCAGAAGTGCTGGTGAATTTACAGTGTTTTGCTTGGTCATTTTCAGGAAAGACTTTTTCTCCAATTTGAATGTCATTTATCTTCTGGAAACAGATAGGAGTTTCATTATAACAGTTCATTATAGCATGGATTCAGCATAGCAATGGTATTTTTTTGATCCATTCAAGGAGGCTTAGAATACAGAGTATATCATAGTAACACACCATATTACTTATTGCATGAATCCGTACTATTGAAAAGCATTTTACAAGAAGAGTTTCCATAAAGGCTTTTCTATATGGGGTAGAGGTAGTGACAGTATCTGTCTTGTTTACTAATGTATTCATGTACTCGAAGTATTAAAGAACTAATGTTGGGCGCCTGGGTGGCTCAGTTGGTTAAGCGACTGCCTTCAGCTCAGGTCATGATCTGAGGGTCCTGGATCGAGTCCCACATCGGGCTCCCGGCTCAGCGGGGAGCCTGCTTCTCCCTCTGACCCTCTCCCCTCTCATGCTGTTTCTCTCCTGCTCACTCTCTAATAAATAAATAAATAAATAAATAAATAAATAAATAAATAAAAATCTTTTAAAAAAAAGAACTAATGTAATATGCATGTGTGTGTGTACATGCACATTAATTGGAGAATAAATGAATGCAAGTTATGATGGCTAATGTCAAGGATAAGAATTGGGAAATTTAT
The DNA here is from genome assembly GCF_964656455.1 of Halichoerus grypus. Taxonomy (NCBI): domain Eukaryota; kingdom Metazoa; phylum Chordata; class Mammalia; order Carnivora; family Phocidae; genus Halichoerus; species Halichoerus grypus. The sequence goes on from NC_135723.1 coordinate 71,292,029, forward strand.
TAAGCATCCTCTATAATTTTCCAACTAAAAGTAATAGTTGTGAAACATATTGTAAATTATTAATGGACTAGCTCTGAACATCAATAATCTATGTTTGTATTGCACAAAAATGTGTACGTTTTAGTTTTACATCAGATTGCTAAGATCAGACAACATTTCTTCCATGAAGCTCTTAAGACAATAAACTTGATTTAGGCACACTCAATTTTGCTTTCTGATGAAAAGAAGGATTAATTTATTTGTTCTTCCCTGCTGCAATTAGTCAACACAATTTGCACCTTAAAAAATGAAAGATACACTTACATAATAGAACTTTAAATGATAAGAGCATTTGTTTACTAACTCAAAAAGACATTGTTCATGAATAGAATGAATGTCTTAAGATTTTTTTCTCCCCCCACACAAGTAGATCGGTTTTAACATTCTACAGGAGACTCAGATTTCCAATTTTTCCAAGCTCATTAGACTTTAATGGTCCCTTATCACTGTCAGCATTGTCAGGGATTGGACAAAAGTCCAGCAAAGCTGCACATTAATTAGGCAGAGACATGAATGTCCTCCTCACAGCTTCTGCATATACAGCTGTGTGCCGGCTCTCACCAGAAAGCAAAATAGCAGGAGTCAAACATTTCATAAGCTTTACATTTTAAATAAGGACATGGGAAAGGTTAACACTTTCCTTTCCTTTAAGAGTGTGGAAGGAAGGTAGTCATTCATTTTTTTCCCGCCAATTTCATTTCCTCCATAATTATTCTTTTTTTTTTTTTTTTTAAAGATTTTATTTATTTATTTGAGAGAGAGAGCACATGAGAGTGGGGAGGGTCAGAGGGAGAAGCAGACTCCCTGCTGAGCAGGGAGCCCGATGCGGGACTCGATCCCAGGACTCCAGGATCATGACCTGAGCCGAAGGCAGTCGCTTAACCAACTGAGCCACCCAGGCGCCCCTCCATAATTATTCTTAAAGCAGTAGGCAGAGAAGTGGCTGACATATTTTGAATTCATAAAATAAAGGGCATTCTTCATTCATTTCTGAATTAATACTTTTGCATGCATATGTTCTGAGAGGGAAACCAAATTTTAATTTTTATTATCATGGTCAAAGACTGATTAGTACTTATTAGTCAGTACTCTTTCAACTCTGTCAAGCAAGGAATAGAAACCAAACTCAAAGTAGATTTGGTGAAATGGGGAAAGATTGGTTCCTATGATAAAATTATAAAGAGGGCAAGAATGAAGTAGCCATAGGGAAGGTTGGGAACCAGGAATTTGTGTATTTCAGGATTTGTGCTCTCATCCTCTTTCTCCCTTCTTCTCTGCCACCCCCACCCCTAGTTCTTTCCCTCTTTTGTTTTGATTTTTTTAAAAGATTTTATTTATTTATTTATTTTAGATAGAAGGAGAGAGAGACAGCAAGTGAGCGGCAGAGGGGCAGGAGGAGGGACAGGCCGACTGCCCTGAGTGCGGAGCCTCATCTGGGGCTCAATATCATGACCCTGAGATCCTGACCTGAGCCAGAATCAAGAGTCGGTGGCTCAACTGACCGAGCCACCCAGGCACCCTTTGTTGTCAGCTTTAAATCAGTGTCTGCCATAAAGTAAAGGTTTTGCCCTCCAGGAACTCCCAACTTAACTTATATAGCTTTGTATCTAGAAAGGAAAGATGCTTCTCTCTCAACTTCACTTGGGGAATATTCAAAGGACAAAGCAAACAAAAGAAAAAAAGAACAGGAATGGTCTCTGGCTAGTCACTTAAAAATGCCTTGGGCTGGAGCAAATATTGATAAACACAAAAGTAAATGTTCAGATCATGCTTCTCTTCTGAGGGATAATCTTTTGTTAGTTTATAATCCTGTGTGATGCTTATAAGTCACTATAAAGGAAACTATAATTCTGAAATATAGAGAAAGATACACTTTTTTTAATTTAAAGAAAGCTAATGCCTTCATGAAGAAACAATATATTACTTAAAAAAAAAGTGAACAGATGAATAACAAGATAATAAAATTCCTCTAATTGAATTTGCTTGGAGTTGGAAAAACTGCTAGAGATCTTAGTCATTTGCTCTTGACATGCCCTTGTTCTTACCCTGTGCCCTGCCATACAAATTCATTAATCATTCTTTAGTCTATTGAGAAACATTAACAAGTTATGGTGTTCCAGAGACCTAATGGTATAAAGACCTATATTAATCATGTGGAAGCTGAATATACGAATAACATCAGAAAGAACTCAAGAGTGGCAGAAAAATTCTGAGGGATTCTGAATCTTCCTTATCCCAGATTCAATACTAAACATCTGACGTTACATCCTCGGGAAAAGAAGTGTGACTGGTCAGCTAATTGTCTGATGGCTGTCCTAGTTTTAATTTCATTGCAATTAAAAAAATATCTCCTTAGTTTTGGGAATATTTTTATTTAGTCACTTTTAACTTTCCCATGTTCCCTCCCTCAAAGAGACTATAGATTGGGAAAAGCAACAGATGGAAAATTAGCGTAGGTTCTTCCTATGATTGATATATAGCCTAGATCATGGAGGAGTCTATCCATGGTCTATTTTGAATATCAAAGGATCCTCCCAGATTCTGGAAATATAAACACCTGGAACCTCTCTAAATTTGAGAACAGACTGAAAGATATTGTAATGGAGGCTTCTTAAAACGTAAAGAAGGAAAAGTGTTGTGTTTTGTTTTGCTTTTTTCTATGAAAGTTTAGGCCAGGACAGTGTGCAAATGTCGAGGTATGGGGACATCCCTGTCTAATAAAATTTCCTGTGAACCTTCAGGTAAGACTGATCCTTTTTTTACTTGAATCCAGGATTTTAGGAGAAATTGTTATTAGAGAGATGAGTGCTGGTAGCTTCACCAATAATATTTAGTGAAGGTTTATTATGTGGCAGGCACTAAGGTATTTAAAGGAGATAAAAGAAAGAGATGATGCAATCCTGTGTTTTAAAAAGCTTAATTTCTTAATGGGTGAAGTAGACAAAAAGGCATAATAAAGTAATACAAATATGTAAGGAAGCAGTAGCAGCACAGCTGAGGAAATCAATTCTATATGTGGTAAAAAGAGATCAGAATTTACAGAAGTTACATTTGAGCTGAGTCCAAAGATGAGTAGGCATTTGCTGGGGAGACCAGGGGAAAGCATTCCAGGCTGAGCGAGCAGAATCAGCAAAAGTGTGAACCATTAAGGTCCATTAGGGCAACTGTCAGCATTTCCTAATGGCTGGCATATAGGCTAAAGGTGGAGATCTGTAAGGCCTACACAATGTCAGAATCCTGGATTTTTTTTTTTTTTCCTATAGAAAAAGTAAGCTAATGAGATTTGAGTTTTCTTAAAGATCACTTAAGTTTGGAGGATTGATTGAGAATGACAAGATTTGAAGCAAGGAGACAGGTTAGGAGGTAATTGTACCAGTCTAGGTATGACAGTGAAGTGGCCTGGACTGGGTTGAGGCATAGGGATGGATGGTTAGGCTTGTTTACCTGCAAATATTATATTAGCATTTTTGTAATTGTTAATGTCATAAAATTGGTGTCTTGTTAAAATTTTTATTTCTTCGATTATCATTAATGACCATTTATATTCTTTGTGATTTTTCTCATACTCTGTGTTCTTTTTTTTTTCCCCCTTTCATTTGGGGCACTGTTTGCAGAAAGTATTACTATACTATTACTATAGCTACTATACTAGCAGCTATTCCTAGTATCTTCTCTCTCTCTCTCTTTCTCTTTTTTTTTTTCTTAGTTGGGAATAAGCCCACACATTTTATCTGGACACATAGTTATTGAGAAAAAACAAGTTCCAGGCTTCTTGGCAGCTGGAGTGGTCCTGTGACTGCTTTCTGGCTAGTGTGAGATGAGCACTATTGATATGTGTGACGTCTGGGTCCATAAAGAGAAAGAGAGAGGGATGCTGTCTACTCTCTTTTCCCTCCTCCTTGTCAGCTAGAATAGGGACATGATCACAGCAACTGGAGCACCCATTGTAGCCCACAAAACGGAAGATGCATATTAAGAATAATAGAACCACAAGGTAGAAGAAGCCTGTTGCTTACCACCATCCCACTGAGTTGCCATGTCAGCCCTGATATGCTCGTGCTCAGATTGCAGTATGAGGAGAAATTAATTTCTATAGCCTTTAAGTCTCTGCCATTTGATAAACTGGTATGGCAGTTATGCCTTTATCCTTACAAATATAAGGTGTTTGAATTGTGGTTTTTAATTTATAAGAATTCTATATGTGTGTATGTATATAATTTTATTTATACATGTATATGAAGTATATGAATCATTTTGTGTTATAAATGTGCAACACTTTTTTCCATTTTTTTCCTTTTCCTTTACATTTTTAACTTTTTTCAGCGGTTAAGACTCAAAAACTATTTCTTCTGGAAACTATTATAATTTTCCATCTTAGACGATTATTTTTTCTCTTTTGTTTCTTCTCTCACCCTTAAATCTATACATTTCTTAAAGTCCTGTCCTTCAGTACTTTCTTGCTTAAAAAGATTCTCTCCCTGAATCTTTATCTAGGTGCAGAATTTCAAATATTGTTATTGCTCAGGTATATATGAGTCTGAAATACAGTTCTCTCATCTGAATAACTTTTCTGAGCTTTAGACCACTAACTGTCGCTTACTATCTCTCTTACAAGGTGCTAATGGCACTGCGTGTTTAACACGTCCAATATCATATTCATTGTCCTTACTCCAGATCACATCCTTCTCCTTACATCCTGGTTTTCATTAGTGGTACCAACATTCTCTAAGGTACCCAGACTTAAAACCCTGAAGTCATGTCATTCTTTTCCTTCTTTCCTCACACCCAGGCAGTTGTCAAATTCTACATATGCTATTTCTGGATGATTTCTTTACTTCTTTCATAGTCTGCTGCAAATACCCTAATTCAGTCTCCAAAATTTGTTACATCCCTGACTAGATAACTGATAAGTTTTGTTTTTGTTTTTGTTTTTTTGTAATGGATCCAATCGTCTTGACTTTCCATAATTCTAATATAGTGGTTGGCAAACATTTTCTATAAATGGCTACGGAGTAAATATTTTTGGTTGAGGTTCATATAGTCTCTGTTGCAATTACTGGACTCTATCCTTATAGTATGGAAGCAGCCATAGACAATTCTTAAATGAATGGGTGTGGCTGTGTTCCAATAAGACTTTGTTTACAAAAATGGCAGTGGTCTGGGTTGATTCAAAAGCAATAGTTTGCCAACCTGTATTCTAGGCCAGTAAACAAGAAGACAGGTCCTGGCCCCCAGATAACTTCTAATTTAGACAATTTATGCAAAACATAAAGAAGCAGATAAGTAAATGACCAAGATTATGACCCATTTCATTGCTGTAGTAAATGTTATGAAGCCAATGAAATGGATGATATAACAGCAAAGGACTAAGAATTCTCTTTAATAGTGGATGGTCAGGGAAAGATCCTCTGAGGAGTCAAAAGCAAGTCAAAGGCCCTGTACTGTGAAGAAGATTGGTTTATTTAAGGAACTTGTTAGTAGGAGAGGAGGTAAGAGAGTGTTGGCAGGACTTCATGGAGGCCTTCTACAAAGACCATGGTAAGGATTTGGGGTGATATTCTACATCCAAAGTAGAAAATTTCTAGATTTTAATGTGGGAAATAAGAAGTTTTGATCACCTTCAGAATGCATGTGAGAGGGTTGAGACATGGAGGCAGGTGAACAATTAGAAGGATATTGTCATAGTAGCAGTTCAGTCAAAAATGAGTATGCTTTAAATGAATCTGTCATTGATATGGTTGCAGTGGAGATGAGGGGAAATAGACTCAGAATATATTTGGTAGGAAGACTAATACAACTTGGTTCTGTTAGTTTGAATGCAGCAAGTGAAGGAAGGAAAAAAATAAGGATGACTTCTAACTTTTTGGCTTGAATAATAGGGTGGTGATATTTACTGTGCTGTAGAAAAATTAGGGAAATGTTTGGAGAAAGGTGTATGGTGGGCACAGGGGAAATCAGAAACTCTTGACTATGTTGTAGCAATTGCTGCTGAAATGAGACGAGGGATATGAGTGTTAGATTTTGTGAAAGAGAGGTTACTGACTTTGACAAGAGTGATTTCAGCAGAGTGCTTAGGACCAAGGCCCATTTATAGGGAGTGAAGAAGATAATGGTCATAAGGAGTGTAGGCAGCAAGTATAGATACATTTCTTGTGAATTATTGTTTTAACTATTTGTTATAGTACTAACAAGGTGCTCTATGCATATGAGATACTAAATAATATTTGTTAGTTGCTACTTACAATATGAGTGCTTGATCAACAGAAAGAAAATGGTCGCTCTCAGTATTTTAAAGAAAAAAAAGAGAACAATTATAGACTTTCCATTCCTGGTAAGAAGCTATAGTAAGTCTATGAAAAATCAATGTGTAATCATATGAAAAATCACAGTGTACTGGCTGGAAAACATTTTGGCCTTTAGAACAATATTTATATTAACTGTATTCTTTCTTTGCAATAGTGGCATACTATAGACTAGTGAGAAAGAATAGATGGCCTGTATCCTTTACTTCATAGAGGTCTTCAACTCATTTCTTTATTCAAAAAAACATCTAAAAATAATTTTTAAAAAAGAGGGGCACCTGGGTGACTCAGTCGGTTAAGCGTCTATCTTCAGTGCCTCAAGTCATGACACCAGGGTCTTGGGATGGAACCCTGCATCTGGCTCCCTGCTCAACAGGAAGTCTGCTTCTCCCTCTCTCTCTGCCCCTCCCCCCACTCATGCTCTCTCTCTCTCTCTCTCTCTCAAATAAATGAAATCTTTAAAAAATAATTTAAAAAAAGAAAAAATAACATCTGAATATCTACTCTGTCACTCTGAACTAAGCAAAATATTTTAGTGTCTTTGATAGTCATATCTTCAGGTGGGGAAAGCATGGGTTAAGTCGATATTAGGTAGGTCCCAAATGAAGAAGGCATCAGTATTATACTGGAAGTGATATCATAATGTTTACCCTGGGATCATCTTAGTTTTATAATTAACGATTTGATGATGTGGTTGAAATGATGTGCACTAGAGTTGTTTGGGAATCACTAACATTTCAGAAGACCAAACGTCATTCAAAATGATGACAAATCACAGTGTAAATTTTGGAAGAGGTAAGAATAAATTCAACAAACCTAGAAACTGCCATATTAGTATTGACTGGGAAGGACATATACACATTGCAGGGTAGTCAATGTTAGATGGAGTTGCAAAGATGAATAAATGAAGATTCCTGACTTTGAGGAATTTGTAATCTAGTTCAGTTTGGCTGAAGCATAAGACTTATAAAGGAAAAGAGCAAGGGGTAATGTCTGAAGGATAGATTAGGATTATATATGTGGAAGGTATTAAAAAGCACAGTAAGAAGTTTGGACTTTATTTTATTCAGTGGTCAATAGGGAATCTGTGAAGATTTTTGAACAAGAGAGTAACAAGATGGTAATTATTCTTTAGGAAGATTAATCCAGCAGAACTGTCAGTAAGAGGGAGAAAGAAGACAGAAGTTGGGAAATAAATTAGGACGTTAATTCCATTTAATATCCCTATATGTCCAAATAAGTATCTGGTTACATTATTACTATCTTCTTTTATAAAAATGAAATATTTTAAAAAATATCTTGTAGCCAGGTATAAAATATGTATTAAATGAAAATAAAAATATTCTTGTACTGTCCCACTTTTATTTTGAGTTTATTTATTGATTAGTACTGACTAGCCAGGCACTTAATCTAATGGATTACTGCCATTTTTCAGCTGTTGCTGTATGCCAGGCACTCTCCTATGATACTTACCATGACTCTGTGGGGAAGGAATTTTCACCTCTTTTCTACTCAGCTGGAAACTTAAGCCTTTAAAAATCTGAGTTCACCCAGTTCACCCAATTCTGTTTCACTCCACAACCTGCGCCTTTCTCTTAAACACTTCATCATTAGATTTCACTGAAATGGTAATTTGTTCTCCAACAATTCATATTAAAAATAAGCCTTTTGGGGGCACCTGGGTGGCTCAGTTAGTGAAACGTCTGTCTTTGGCTTAAGTAATGATCCCAGGTCCTAGGATCGGCCTCCATGCTCAGCATGGAGTCTGCTTCTCCCTCTTCCTCTACCTCCTGTCCCCACTCATGCTCTCTCCCTCTCTCTCTTCTCAAATAAATAAATAAAATCTTTAAAAAAATAAGCTTTTATAGTGGTGTGTCACTAACAGCTCCGGGAACATTAACTCAAACATTTTTGTTATTGTTAATTTGTTGTTTTCTTCTATGTTTAATTTTGAAATTAAAATTGATTTTCTTTTTCCTCATGAGATTGTGAAGTTTTAGCACACAAGTGCAGCATGGTGTGGGGTTTTAGAAATATATTTGAAACTATTTCAGTGTCTGCCAATTTATATAAATAGAGCCTACAAGTCCCTGTGACATTAAATAGTGGTCGGGTTACACGGCTGGGTTCTTGAGATTATGGCTGCCTTTTTCTGTGGAGCATAAAAGCTATATTTAGAACTAGTGTTTATTTCCCTCTTAGAAGTCTTTTTTTTTTAAACAAAATTTTGCACTCTGAAAACCTTTTCTAGGTGGAATTAGAGAAAAATAAATAGTGAAAAATCAAAATATTTAGTGAAAATCTGTGATTACAAATGAACTGTTCTTTTTTTTTTTTTTTTTAAGATTTTATTTATTTATTTAACAGAGAGAGGCACAGCAAGAGAGGGAACACAAACAGGGGGAGTGGGAGAGGGAGAAGCAGGCTTCCCGCTGAGCAGGGAGCCCAATGTGGGTCTCGATCCCAGGACCCTGAGATAATGACCTGAGCCGAAGGCAGACGCTTGACGACTGAGCCACCCAGGCGCCCCTGAACTGTCCTCTTTTTATAACTCTTTATGTTGCATGTATGAAACCGTTCTTGGAATTGTTCTAAAAGAAGAAGCATAACACTAGGGATTACAGATGACTTAAAGCTTTTGTTCACTTTTTCTCCCTTTGTGGGTATCCTTTGAAACTATGCCACACACAAGAAACAAGAGCCAAATACATTTCTTAATTCCTAGGCAAGCTAGAACTTTCTGAAAGCAGGGCTTCTCTGATAAACTAGACCGAAAAGCTTCCTACTCACTACTCCCTGGATTTAGAACACGTGGGTCTTTCAGACAGACTCTAAATCGTGCCCAATCAGCCCCATGGAGTTGGAAGTACCCACCTATCCACAGGGAGAGACATCAGAACAGAGACGGCCGGTAGCATCTTTGCCTCAGTGAGAAACACGTTCATGTCTGCTTTCCACAAGGGGGATAAAAAAGCAAGATAAATGGTGTAACAAAAGGTCTAAATCCTCTTGGCAGACAATGAGGTGAAGGGGAAGAGAGGCTCCCATGTGGTTGCCTTTCAAGGTACAGTAACACTATCATTTAAAGCACAATGACTATCTTAGGCTCTAACCAATTACATCACCAGCCCTCCTTTGGTGGGGAGTTAATAAGGGATTGCATATAGAGTTGAAAGAAGTCTCTGTAATACTTCTTTAAGTGGGAAAAAGGTGTGAAAAGTCCATTCTTATTATAGGCAGAGGTACTTTATAGGACTGAAGCATGAGCAAAAAGGAAGAATGGTCCTTGTTACACAACTATAGCCAATGAAGTGGTACTGAAAGTTGTCTTAAAAATTTGGCCCAGCATAATAAAGACATTCAAAATATATAATGCCCATATAATTATATTTTACCTGTTTAAGAGGTTAAGTGTAAAAGAATTAAGAAAAATAGAAAAAAAGTTAGTAAAATGAATAGTTAACGACATTTAAGCTACAAAACATGAACATAGGGAAAGGAAAGGAAAAATAAAGACAAAAACAGAGAGGGAGGCAAATCATAAGAGACTCTTAATATAGGAAACAAACAGGGTTGCTGGAGGGGAGGTGGGTAGGGGGAAGGGGTTATTGGGTGATGGGCATTAAGGAGGGCACTTGATATAATGAGCACTGGGTGTTAAATGCAAATGATGAATCACTAAATTCTACCCCTGAAACTCATAATACAGTATATGTTAATTAAATTGATTTTAAATAAATTTTTTTAAAAGAAAACACAACAAACTTTCTATACAAGTGTACAATTAATTTACAGCTGAACAAATGTGTTATATACAAAGAACTAACTAGATAAAGAAGTAGTCATCAATGTAGCTAGTGATAGTAATTATCATATATTGGGCAACAGTGCCAAAGCTCTGGTTAAGGACTTTACTGCTATAACTCATTTAATCCTAGAGAATCATATACCATAGAAATTATTAGTTTCTTACTTTATAGTGGGAAAAATAGAGCCTTAACAAGGTTTAAAAAACTTGACCAAAGACACATAGCACAAAGCAATTATAGGAGCTAGGGCTGATGGATATCAGCTAGTTTGAGCCATTTAACATATTTATCAGGCTTGAACAAAGTTTCAGCAAAAGGTGTAAAGGTGAAAAATGTCTGTGAAAATTAATTCTGAGGACTTTTAATAGAGAATACAAGTATTCCGTTGGTTAACTTAAAATGATTTTCTAAGAAAGCTTCCTGGGAGAAAGACTCTCTTGAATTTTCTTTCTGTGCATCAATTTGAGGAAAGTTCATGTGTTTGGAAAGTCCAATAAAGTTTCATCCACCACAGGTATAATTTTGAGTAATTTCTAGAGATAACACAATATTCACAATGATACAAAACAGGAGGAATAAGTTAATGTCAAAGCAGCTATTGCTATGTTTTCAAAGATACACTTCCAGATGAATGCCATATGCTTGAGCCAATAATGCTCCTAGCAAAAAAATTAAATTCCATTAAGTCTTTCCAGGCCTCAGGACAAGTGATAGTTTTGGGTGATACTGGTCTCAGGCAATATCATGCTTCATGGCCCAGCACCATAGAAATGCAAAGGATATCTGGATTATCTGTTTTATCAGAGCCTTGGGCATAAAATTTAGATCTGCATGGTTACAGACGAAGTGCACACTCCAGAGAAGTTACCCATTTATGTTTAGGAACTATACATTTCTTCCAAGTGAATGTAGGTTATCTCAACTTTCTGAATGACTGAATCTTCAAGGCAATCATCATCGCTAGCTTCTAAAATGCTCCTGGCAGAGTCCTAAAGTGATGGTAGCAGATATGGCCAACACTCCGGTAATTCTTACCAGTTCTGCCCAGTTGAAGCACTAGGCTCTTGTTTCTAAATATGTTAGGAGAGATCAGTTATTTTATTATGGCATGTTTAAAAGGCAACAGTAGTAGTAGTAGTGATAACAAAAGTAAAAGTATTAATAGTAACAAGCGTAGTTTAAGATGACTGAAGCCATATTATGCCAACTGTGAAAGACATTGTGTAATTTGACAAATAATTTTAAGCATAACCAAATGTGCATCAAACTACTACATCTAGTGATTCATTCATCCATTCTGCTCAGTAAATTAAGTGACAGAGATATAATGGTAACGGCACAGATAAGGTCCTTTCCTTATGGAGCATACAACAAAGGAGAAGAGAGACAATAAACTAGTAAAATAAACACATTAATTACTTAATGATATAATTACAATTTGTGAAAAGTAGTGCAATACAAAGAAGGTGATGTGATACAAAGCAGAGAACTGAGTTCTTGCCACTCTTGACAATGTGATCAGAAGTGTCGGGTGAAGTGACATTTTTGCTTGCTAAGAACCTAGGCACACATAGTACAGTGAATTACAAAGGCTCTAGGGCACATAAGAGCTTGTCTTACTCAGGGAACAGAAAAGAGACTGTTATGATTGGGAGTGGGAGTGATGACATTGAAGAAGGAGGAGGAGCTGGATCATGCATGGCCTATAGGACAAGGTAACCTCAGTTTTGATGTTATTAGACAAGATTTCAGTCTACATGCAATGGGAACAATTGATGGGTTTGAAGGAAATTGAGGGTCTGAGTGACATTTTCCAAGATCAGTCTGGCTGCCAAGAGAAGAACAAAGTTGAAATGATACAAAATGTTACTTCAGAAATCTCATCAAGAGATGATGAGGCTTAGACCAGAATAATGGCAAGGATGATGGAGGGAAAAGGATAAATCCATGTACATTTTTAGTTGAGCTGATAGGCTCTTCTGATATAAGATGTGGGAGGGAAAAGGAATGACTCCTAGGATTTTGGCTTGAAAAACTAGGTGATGATGAGACCATTTATATGAATGAGGAGGATTCAGAGAGGAATAAAACTTACTTTATGTTTTGGACATTTTAGTTTGTGATACCTATTAGATAGTCATATAAAATGTCAAGTAAGCACCAAGATATACAAATCTTGAGCTGAGAGATCATATTTGAGCATCACACAGAATACCAGAGAATACCATGTAAAAAGAACCCAAATAATTCACTCTTCAGTGATCTCATGAACCATGCATTCCTCTGTTCATGCTCTGAGATACCATCTTAGGAGAGTCAAGGAGAGAAGACCACCTGAGGAACTGAGCTAATCCTAGGAAGTCTAACATTAGCTTAATTACTATTTAAGTTAGGATAAATGTTAATTACATTAGGTATTGGAGATATAGATATATAGATATATATATCCATGCTAAAGGATGGGTGGATTTGTATGGGAGTATAAATAATCTATAAAAAAGATAAAGGAATTTGCTTTTTCTGTGAATATATAGATTGTAGTGTGAATTAAATTCACAACTTCACTCTACATTGTAGAACAATTACTCTGGTTGCAGAAACTTCTTTTCTTTCACAGATCCCTTCTCGTGATGAAATATGGGGATCAGGTAGACACTCATGCCACAGGAGAAGGCATTGGTCAGGGTGGAAGGATGAACCTAGATATGGGTACATTAGATTGTGATATTACCTTGATTTTGGCACTTATTCCATGCAGGTTAGAAACACATGATAAATTAATGTTTATTTGTTTGATGAAGCGGTCTGAGTGGATGTCTCAACTGCTTTAAGTTTAGCCCAACTTATTCACTGGCTTATCTGTAAGCAATATAGAAAAACTGGTATAAGGTCAGTCAAATTTCATTGTAAAGAGAGAGGAAGTGCTCATTCAATTCCTGGCTTTGCATGTTCTATATCTCCAACACTTCTTCCTTGCCTTGTTAATTCTAACATGAGTTCTTGGAAAAACTTTGCTGAGTTCACTCCAGTCCATGGATAGGTGCATCTACCTGTGTTTACCCAATACTATGTGCAGGAATTCTGTCACAGTGCTTATCACATAATATTTTCTATTTAGTTTCTAACTTCACAATAGATAGCAGATTTCTGTGCCACAGGACCTTTCTGGGTCTTATTTGTCTTTAAATCCTCACTGTCTAATCTAGTGTTTGATATATATTGAATACTCAACAGTATTATAGGAATATGTGAGTGAATAAATGAATCAACCAAATCAATGGGCTTCAGTGTAATTATCTCAGACGTTATCTTAAAAAATTCAGGCAATTTAATTACTCAGTGGGTCAGTGATCAATTTGCAAGTGATATAGGTCTAGCTTAGGAATTTTAAGTTCTTTCAATGCTTCTGATTAATTGATAAAACAAGAAAAAGAAAAGTTCCACATCAGGAAATACTCATCATCATGAAAGATACCAAATCTACAAAAATACTTTTTTTCCTGAAGAATCAGAAAGAATATTGATAGAGTCTTATCTTGGAGAAATCTACATTAAAGTTGTTTTATCAGTGAAAAATAACCTATTTTAAATATGTGCATTGGCTCAGAGTGCTTACATATAAGGCTTTGTCGAAATTTTTTCTAGGTATATATCTGCATTTTAAGATGCTCTGCTTGCTACTGTGATTTCCAAATTGTCTGCCATCTGTTGCTATTGCATTTTACCTACAGGGAATTTTGGAATCTTGCAGACTAATTTAAACTCCATAATTGTCATCTGAAATGTTGCTTGTGATATTATTTTTAAATACATTTTTCCTAGGTAACTTCGTGAACCACATTTCTATTTTTTGTTTGCATAACTTTTTGAAGACTGTTTAAGGAAAGGATATTTTCCTGCAACTCTGTAACTTTTCAGGCTATCAGTGCTACAGCCAGCATGAGAGCTCTCACTCCAAAACGTATAGATTTTTTATCTCATTAGAATTACAGCATTTTTAAAGTATTTGCTTGCTTTGCAGAGGAGACAGGGAATTTATGCCAAATGTTTCACAAGTAAAGCCTCTGAGGTAGAAGAAGATACAAATGTATTGATTTTAACAGTTTTATTGAGGTATAATTACAAACAATAAATTGACTATATTTAAAGTGTACAATGTGGTCATTTCTAAGCTTATCACTGTAATCAAGATATTAAACATTTCCATCCCTGCAAGTTTCCTGATATCTTGACTTTTCACTCTTTGCTTTAATAATAAAACACTACTAATTTTACTAATTTTATTTGAATTCTTTTTTTCTCCTTCCTGCTCATTCCTTGAGCCATTTCCAAGGAATTTGTTCACAATATTTTCCTTTACTGACATTCTCTGTATGTGAGCTTTCATCATACTTAACCTGCAGTTCTCACCTCAGAGGTTTTAGATTGTCTCAGCATACCATTTAGCTAAGGATGATGGCTCATTATTGTTGTATTCTTACTGGGTTATGATTGTTTTCTGATTTTTGGACTTTTTATTTTAAGTTCAGTCTTTTGTTCTTTTAGGTCATGTCCATAGAAGACCAGAAACATCCTGCCATTTTGGTCAGAAATTTAGTAAAATTAATCAAAACTTTAGTCAAACCTCTATGAGTTACAAAGATAGAGCTAATTTGTTTTACTCAAATGACAGAGTAGACCAGATGATTTGTCCTCTGAGGCCTTGACAAATCTATGGTGATCATGACTCTATTCTTTTCATGGCACCTTCCATTGTCCTTGCTGTTTATGGTGTATATTAAATTTTATTTTCTCGGGGTGCCTGGGTGGCTCAGTCGGTTAAGCGTCTACCTTCGGCTCAGGTCGTGATCTCAGGGTCCTGGGATCGAGCCCCACATCGGGCTCCCTGCTCGGCAGGAGGCCTGCTTCTCCCTCTCCTGCTCCCCCTGCTTGTGTTCCCTCTCTCGCTGTCTCTCTCTCTGTCAAATAAATAAAATCTTTTAAAAAAATTTTTATTTTCTCTCTTAACTACTCATTTTTTTGCTTACTGTCTTTGTCATATACATGTACTTCCTGGTGTCTTCTGGCCTCCTTTCCCTAATAATCATTATTTGAGAATTACCATGGACCACCTACGAGCAGAATCTCAAATATATGACATGTCCTCTATGGTAGCACCCAGGTCTGGAAGTATTACTCTAAAGGGGCACTGGATAACATATAGGTCACCATTATGAATTTGGGTTGCAAATATGAAAATATAAAAATATAAAAGAAAGTTTGAAAAATCATCAGGCTATGAATTGAAATGAGACACATTTCTGAGGAGAGCTGACACAGACTGAGGACAGCTGACTAACACATAGGTCTGAAGCTTGTAGGAGGCAGCAAGCCTGGAAGACTTCCCAAAATCAAATGCCAAGAACTGTGGCACCTGTTAGCCCAGTTCTTGGGGTCATTTATTTTATTTTATTTTTTTTGATCTTTCATTTTTTTAAAATTTATTTTTAATTTAAATTCAATTAATTAACATATAATTCAGGGGTACAGGTCTGTGATTCATCAGTCTTACATAACACCCAGTGGTCACCACAACACATACCCCCCACAGTGTCCATAACCCAGCTATCCCATACCCACAACCCCCTCCCCTCCAGCAACCCTCAGTTTGTTTCCTAAGATTAAGAGTCTCTTATGGGTCATTATTTTAAACATTTTATATAAGAAGACTAGTCATTCAAGTTGAGCTTCTTACATAGCTGCATTATGCCTAATAATTTGTCCTGCATTTTCTTTATATTGATAGACCAGCCATTTGGGAAACAATTCAGTGTACCAGGATGAGATTTTTTTCAATAATTATTATTGGTAACCATATATTTCCATTTCTTCTTAGATATAAATCATCCAATCAACAAATAGATACTGAGTGTTTACTATGTGCCAGGCATTCTACCAAGCACTAAGAATCATTCCTGAGTAAAGTAAACAGACTCTTCTCTGGTGAAGGTTATAGTCTTATATGTAAATAAATATTGTCATCAAGAAATATTGACAAAACTAGGTGTGGTAGGTCCAGGTGTATAAAAATCTGGATGTGAATATATAATGCTATAATTCTGCTCTCAATTACAATATGTGTTGTTTTCCAAACCACCAAGTAATTGTCTGACACACAATTCAACTCAGTTCTGACACTATCTACCTGGAGATACTGTCAGATCCCACAGGTTAAGAGTTCAGTCCTATAAGACTGCCGCCCCCACCCACCAATCTTCAGACGGCAATTCAAGTCTAGGTTATGACTCGTGCTTCTAGTTGGATGGCTATAGATTGGAGGTTCCAACGACCCCCTCCTTGGCTTCAATTAATTTGCTAGAGTGGCTCACAGAACTCAGGGAAACATTTTACTTACTATATTACCAGTTTATTATAAAATATATAACTCAGGAACAACCTGATGGAAGAGATGCATAGGGCAAGGTATGGGGAAAGGGTGTGGAGCTTTCATACTATCTCCAGGTACGCCATTCTCCAAAAACCTCCATATGTTCACCAACCTGTAAGCACTCTGAATCTAGCCCTGTTGGGTTTTTATGGAAGCTTCATTACATAGGCAGGATTGATCAAATCATTGGTCATATTAATGGATGCAATCTCCAGCCTCTTACCCCTCCCCAGAGGTCAGTGGGGTCGAACTGAAGGTTCCAACCCTCAAATCACATGGTTAATTCCTGTGGCAACAAGCCCCCATCCTTAGGTGCTTTTCTAACTTTAAAAGTTACCTCATTAACATAAACTCAAGTTGAGAGGGGTTTATTGGGGCACCTGGGTGGCTCAGTTGGTTAAGTGTCTGCCTTTGGCTCAGGTCATGATCCCGGGGTCCTGGGATCGAACCCCGCATTGGGCTCTCTGCTCAACTCGAGTCTGCTTCTCCCTCTCCCACTCCCCCTGCTTGTGCTTTCTCTCTCTCTCTGTCAAATAAATAAATAAAATCTTAAAAATAAAGTAATTCTATAGTAAATATTTATTATTCTTTCATATTATTGTACTAGATCCTTGCCAACCTTTATTGTTATCAGTCTTCATAATTTTAGCCTTCTAATTGGTGCAATTAAATTTCCTTGATGACTAATGATGTCGAATACCTTTTCAGAAGCTTATTGGCCATTCAAGTACCTTTCCTGGGGATGTGAATGTCAATTTGTCCAGTTTATAAATTGGGTTGTTTTTTCTTTTTATTATTGCTTATTATTATTTATGTATTGGTTAGATGTATTCTCTTAGGCCACAATTTGCCTTTTTAATCCTCTTAATGGAATCTTTTAATAAGCAGATTTCATTTGATAAAGCCCAATTTATTAACTTTTTTATGTTCAGCGCATTTTATATCCTATCTAAGAAATCCTTTCCTGGTGGTTGGCAGGGGAAGATGGTGGAATAGGAGGACCCTAAGCTCACCTTGTCCCATGGGTACAACTAGATAACACTCACATCAACATAAATAACTCAGAAAATGACCCAAAGACTGACAGAACAAACTCCACAACTAAAGATGGAGAAGAGGCCACACTGAAGAAGGTAGGAAGGGTGAATATGAGGTTTGGGAGCAAAACAGATTGAGGTGGTCCATGGTGGGGAGGGAGATGAAGGTGGGGAGAAGAGGGAAGATCTATTTCACTATTACACTGGGGAACCTGCACAGGGAAATTAAATCCCCATAACATTTGGCTTTGAAAGCTAGAGGGGCCGAATATCTTGAATTCTTACAACCAGCAGGATTTAAAGACAGGAATTTTAAAAATCATGCTTGGCTCTGGGAGAGCCCTGAGGGTGTCAGAAAGTGGAGTCCCCACCCTAAAAGGGACAGCACAACAAACAGCCAGGGGACATACAGAAGCAGCAGTTTGCAAAACACCAGAGGCGGACAGGAGGAAGTTAGTTACTCATCTCAGAATGTGACCCAGAGAGGCAGGGATCATGGGGAGACCCCTGCAGGAATAAAGGAGCTGGCAGCACTATTTCCCTCCCTGACTCCCCAACATAAACACACAGGGAACAAGCCTGGCACCAACACTCACTATCTAACTTGCTTACACCAAGTGCCACCTCCACTCCGCTTTGGCAGATCCACCTGCCCAGTCACACTTGCTTAACTCCTGGTGCTATGGGCCCCCTCCCACAGAAGACCTGTGCAAACCTCACCAATACCTTCTCTCCCAAGCCATGCATTTTGAGACCCTAAGTTCCAGTGGCAGCAGTGATGGCAGCAGTCTCATTATGCAAGCAGACAAGTGCACATCTTGTTAAAAAGCATCTGACCTGGCCAGGGACCAAACACTGCTCACAACAACAAGCAAAGAGAGCCTCTGCAGACAACTTGACTGGACTCAAGAGCAGGGCACATGCAACACACATAGGAGACACCGTCTGAAGTACCAGGTCCTGGGGAACAGGGAACACTGCACCGCAGGACACTACAGGACCTCTTCTTCAAAAAACCATTACCTTCAAGAGTAGGAGATGTAGCTCGCTTTCCTAACACACAGAAAGAGACACAGAGTTAAACAAAATGACGTCACCCCATTGATAGTCAGGATTGATTTGGCTGATCTGACTGGCAAGGGAGAAGTCCCCTTCCTCTCCTGCCACTCCATGTGTGTCCCTCCCAAAGCTGCACGCTTGGTGGAAGAGGACAAACTTCCCTGATAGAGGAGGATTGTTCTTTGGTTTAGGGTATATGAGTAAGCTGCATTCCCCTGCTAGAACCTCCAGAAAAGCTCTCAAGGTCCATTTGTAGGAGAACATAGGGTAGTCAAGCTTCCAAGACTCCAGACACATCCAAATGAGGTGCTGCATGTGGCAGTCTGCCTTTCTCTAAAAAAAGAAAAAACAAATGAAATAAGAGAAATAACAACCAACCTCACAGAAATACAACCAATTGTAAGAGAATATTATGAAAAATTATATTCCAACGAACTGTACAACCTAGAGGAAATAGATAAATCCCTAGAAACATATAACCTCTCAAAACTGAATCAGGAATAAATGGAAAATTTGCCCAGACTGATTACCAGCAATTGAAACAGTATTCAAAAAACTCCCAACAAACAAAAGTGCAAAATCCAGATGGCTTCACAGGCAAATTCTACCAAACATTTAAAGAAGAGTTAATATGTCTTCTTCTCAAACTATTCCAAAAAATAGAAGAGGAAGGAAAAATTCCAAATTCATTCTATGAGGCAAGTATTACCCTGATACCAAAGCCAGATAAAGATACCACAAAAACAAACAAACAAACAACAACAACAAAAAAACAGAACTATAGGCCATTATGTCTGGTGAACAAATGTGCAAAAATTCTCAATAAAATACTAGCAAGCTGAATCCAACAATACATTAAAAAAATCATTTACCACAGCCAAGTGGGATTTATTCATGGGTTGCAGGGGTGATTCAATATTTGCAAACCAATCAATGTGATACATCAATTATTAAGATAAGGGATAAGAGCCATATGACCATGTCATTAGAAACAGAAAAAGAATTCAACAAAATACAGCATCATTCATGATGAAAACCCTCAACAAGATAGGCTTAGAGGGAACATACCTCAACATAATAAAGGCCTTATATGAAAAACCCACAGTGAATATCATCCTCAGTGGGGAAAAACTAAGAGCTTTTCCTCTACGGTCAGGAACAAGACAAGGATGTTCACTCTCACCACTGTTATTCAACATAGTACAGGAAGTCCTAGCTACAGCAGTCAGACAACAAAAAGAAATAAAAGGCATCCAAATTGGTAAAGAAGTATAACTTTCACTCTTTGGAGATGACATGATAGTATATAGAGAAAACCCCAAAGACTCAACTAAAAAAAACTGCTAGAAATGATAAATGAATTCAGTAAATTTGCAGGATATAAAATCAAAGTACAGAAATCTGTTGTATTTCTATACACTAATAATGAAGCAGCAGAAAGAGAAATTAAGGAATCAGTCCCATTTACAGTTGCACCAAAACCAAAATACCTTGGAATAAACTTAACCAAAGAGGTAAAAGACCTGTACTCTGAAAACTATAAGACGTTGATGAAAGAAATTGAAGATGACACAAAGAAATGGAAAGACATTCCATGCGCATGGATTGGGAGAAAAACATTGTTATAGTGTTCATTACTACCCAAAGCAATCTACACATTTAATCCAATCCCTATCAAAATACCTATAGCATTTTTCATAGAGCTACAACAAACAATCCTAAAATTTGTGTGGAACCACACACAGACCCTGAATAACCAAAGCAATCTTGAAAAAGAAAAGCAAAACTGGCAGTATCACAATTCTAGACTTCAAGTTGTTTTACAAAGCTATAGTAATCAAAACAGTGTGGTACTGGCACAAAAAATAGACACATAGATCAATAGAACAGAATAGAGAGCCCAGAAATAAACCCACAGCCCAGAAATAAACCCACAGCTATGTGGTCAATTAATCTTCAAAAAAGCAGGAAAGAATTCACTGGGAAGAAGACAGTCTCTTCAACAATGGTGCTGGGAAACTGGATAGCAACATGCAAAAGAATGAAACTGGACCACTTTCTTACACCATACATGAAAATAAACTCAAAATGGATGAAAGACCTAAATATGAGTCCAGAAATCATAAAAAATCCTTGAAGAAAGCACAGGCAGTAATTTCTCTGATATCAGCTGTAGCAACATTTCTCTAGATATGTCTCCTGAGGCAAGGGAAATAAAAGCATTGGAACTATTGGAACTACATCAACGTAAGCCTGTGCACAGCAAAGGAAACAATCAACAAAACTAAAAGGCAACCCACTGAATGGGAGAAGTAATTTGCACATGACATGTCTGATAAAGGTTTAGTATCTAATATATATAAAGAACTAACACAACTCAGCATCAGAAAAACAAATGATCCACTTAAAAATGGGCAGAGGTCATGAGCAGACATTTTTCCAAAGACATGCAGATGTCCAACAGACACATGAAAAGATGTTCAACATCCTCATTGTCAGGGAAATGTAAATCAAAACTACAGTGAGACATCACCTCATACTAGTTGGAATGGCTAAACACAAGAAACAACAAGTGTTGGCGAGGATGTGGAAAGAAAGGAACCCTCATGCACTGTGGTGGGAATGCAAAGTGGTGCAGCCACTGTGGAAAACAGTATGAAGGTTCTTCAAAAAGTTAAAAATGGAACTACCTGACTATCCAGTAATTGTATTATTGGTAATTTTCCAAAAAAATACAAATAATTTAGAGGGATATATGTACCCCTGTGTTTACTGTAGCATTATTAACAACAGCAAAATTATGGAAGCAGCTCAAATGTCCACCAATACATGATGGATAAAGAAGATGTGGTACATATTATTATTCAACCATAAAAAAAATGAAATCTTGTCATTTGCAAGAACATGGATGGATCTAGAGAGTATAATGCTAAGTGAGATATATCAAAGAAAGACCATATGATTTCACTCACATGTAGAATTTAAAAAACAAAACAAACAAGCAAAGAAAAAAAAGAGAGAGAAACAAGCCAAGAAACAGAGTCTTAACTAAAGAGAACAAACTGATGGTTACCAGAAGGGAAATGGGTAGGGAGATGGGCAAAGGGGACTAAGAGTACATTTATCATGATGAGCACTGAGTAATGTATAGAATTGTTAAATTATTATATTGTATACCTGAAACTAATATAACACTATATGTTAACTATACTAGAATTAAAATAAAAAACTTAATAAAGGTGGAAAAAAAAGAAATTTTTTCCTGTCTTAAGATCATGAGGGTACTCTCATGTTTTCTTCTAGAAGCTTTATAGATTTAGCTTTAAAATTAGGACTATCATCCATCTTGAATTAATTTTTGTGCATGGTTTGAAATAAGCTTTGAGGCTGATTTTTTTGTTTGTTTATTCATTTTTTTTAGTATTATCTCTTGAAAATACTGGTTTTCCCCCATCACATTGCCTAAGCGACTGTGAAAAGTCAGTTGACTATTTTTGTGATTATTTCTAGATTCTGTTTTTGTTTCATTGATCTGTTTGTCTGTATTTGCACCAAAATCCCGCTGTCTTGATTAATGAAGCTTTATAGTAAGTCTTGAAATCAGGTAATGTCCTCCAACCTTTCTTTTCCAAGATTGTGCTAAGTCATTTGCATAGTATGCAGTTGACCCTTGAACACCACAAGGATTAGGGAAGCCCATCCCTGCCCAATCGAAAATACACGTGGAGGGCGCCTGGGTGGCTCAGTCGGTTAAGCGACTGCCTTCAGCTCAGGTCATGATCCTGGAGTCCCGGAATCGAGTCCCGCATCGGGCTCCCTGCTCAGCGGGGAGTCTGCTTCTCCCTCTGACCCTCCCCCCTCTCATGCTCTCTCTCTATCTCATTCTCTCTCTTAAATAAATAAATAAAATCTTTAAAAAAAAAAAAAGAAAATACACGTGGAACTTTTGACTCCCCAAAACTGAACTACTAATAGCCTACTGTTGACTGGAAGCCTTACCAATAACATAAACAGTTAATTAACACATATTTTATATGTGTTATATAGTTTATCTTATAATGAAGTTTGCTAGAGAAAAGATAATGTTACATTATCTCATAATTTCTGCGAGTCAAGAGTCCAGGGATGGCTCCCCTCAGGCCCTCAAAAGACTGCAATCAAGGTGTTAGCTTGGGCTCGGTTTAATCTTAGGCTCAGGATCCTCTTCCAATCTCACGTGCCTATATTCAGAATGCATTTGCTTGTAGCTATAAAACCTATGGTTGCTTGCTTCTTCAACATCAGTAGAGGAATCTCTCTGAACTCAGGGAAGACTTAAACCCTCTTTCGTTCAGCTAGACTGCATGGAATTTTCTTCTCTTTTCCTGCCTCAGAACCTTGTCACATCCTTTTCTCTTTGCCTATAATAGTCTCCATATAGGTAATATCCATTCTTCCTCCATCAGGTGTTAAGTTTAAATTGCTTTTAATTTTATTTAGAAAAATTTAAAACAACAGAAAATTTGTAAGAATAGTACAATGAACACATACTCAACTTCCATATACATTCACCATTTGTAAATCTTTTCATTATTTGTATATATTTTATCATTCTCTGTCTCTGTCTCTTTCTGTCTCTGTTTCTCTGTGTATCTCTCTCTCTCTCTCTCTACCTATCTCTATTTTAAACCATTTCAGGGTAAGCTACAGACACCACGATCCTTCACCACTAAATAATTTAGCACCTGTCTCTTAAGAATAAGGTCGTTCTTTTATATAACTATAGTACTTTATCAAATTAAGGAAAATTAATATCAATAAAATACTTTCATTTAATATGTACTCTATGGTCAAAATTTGCCAGTTAGCTCCATGTTCTTTATAGCAACTTTACCTTTCCATCTAGGATCCAATCCAGACGCTTGCATCAATCATATTTAGTTGTTATATCTCTCTAGTTTCCTTTCATCTGAAACAGTCCCTCAACCTTTCATTGTCATTAATGTCTTGGGCATTTTTGAGAAGTCCAAGCCAGTTCTTTGTTTTTTTCAGTGATTGCCTAATGGTTGGATTTAGGTTATTTTTTAATAGGAATAATTGTGTATTCTCAGTGTACCACATCAGAAATAATAATATAATTGTATATTCAGAAATAATTGTATATTCTCAGTGTACCACATCTGTTGTTCCATATTTGGTGGTGATAACTTTGTTCATTCTTAGTATCTGCCAGATTTCTTCACTGGAAAGGCACATTTTCTCCCATTTGTAAGTAACAAGTAAATTGTGGGGAGATAAGCTTAAATTTCACTTTCTTGACTTTATAATCTAAACTATATTCCCATAATATTGTCTCTGTGAGGACCTGGTATTTATCTATATATTAATTATAGTTTCCAATTATTTATTTATTCATTATGTCTATTTGTTGTAGCTATCTCTCTGAATGAATTGTATCAGTTTTATTCATGTTATATTTGCAGTGCCTAGCACAGTGTGTGGTACAGGGTGGACACTAATAAAATAATTATAAATGAGTGAATGCATGAATACATAATACATTTAGGAAAATTAGTAAATAAATTGTATGATTTCTTTATATGAATGATAGAAATAAAGCTTGTAAGACTTCATTTTAAACCCTGTCTATGATTTGCTGATAACTTTGTCATCCTATTCCTAGAGTTAAAGAGAAGATGATGCTATTTCTCTAAACTGGGCATTTCTCTGTAATGCACATCTTGTGTTCTGAGCAACACAGACCTGTAGGCCGAAAGACAGTAATGGAAATAGAAATCCCAGCTCTTGAATAATAGGCTCAGATGTTTTTTAAGAACAACAAATCCAGTTGACTGATAGTCGTACCTCATCTGTAATGATCTATCCAATATTAGACAGTCTTTCTGCAGGTTGGTACAGAGTATTGGACATATTTTTAGACTTGTAGTTTGTCATTCAGTTCAAAGCGAGGTAGACTGTGTAGATTGTTGTCAGAGATTATTCTTGGTAACATTTTCTTAAGTCAATATTATGTTTTGAAATAATGAAATTTTTTTATTTTAGTCTTGCATTTTTTTGCAGAAACTGGTTTCTATATGTAAAAATCATTTTTTTTTCTAGAACAGTGAATTCTTCATTGCCTTTCCACTCCCCTCTAGGGTCACCTATTTCCTTCTTACCACTCCAATAAATATTTAGTTATACCTCAGAGTCAGTAATTAAAAAGTATGAATTTTACTAACAGAAGATTTTTTTTTAACTGCCTTTCTGCAGAAGTCTGCTATTTTCCATAAAAGAGCAGCCTTTATTTAACAATGCAGAATCCTCTTGGAAAATTCATTAACAGATCTTCAACATATTCTGCTATTGCACTTCAATATCATTGCAAAGCCCTATGGGATCTGATGAGCATTCATAAATGCTGTATTTTATAACCTTTGAAATTTTATGCTCCTAGCAAGGCTGTCCGCCTATTCTTAACTGTCTTTGTAGAGCTCAAGAGGGGCATAGACTACTCCATGTTCCTGGTAAGATCAATATTCATCAATACCATCTACCCTCTGACTTACCACTACAAATTACCTGAGAACTGTCCCAAGGTGAAAAACTAACATAGAACTTCTCCTTAAGAGAATAATTCTATGATGTCTCTCATTTCTGTTTACTTCAGTCAACAGATTTAAGAAGCCCAAGGCTCATAGACATCTCTCATTACCCAGAATCTCTTTTCCACATGGCTCTGCATGTTCTATAAATTGGCGCTCATTTTTATTCTTAATTGGAAGCTAGCTTTTTTACAGCCTTCTCAGGTGGTGGCATCCTACATATTACTAGAGGTGGGGTAAGTTCACCTTTCCTCATTGCTCCTTCCAGATATTGTTTCTTCAGCTGCTGTAAAAAGCCCAGTTTTGATTCTCACGTTGTCACCTTCTGTTCCAGTCATCTTCATCCCTAGTGGTCACTTTCTTTCATTTATTGATGATAATGGCAACTGGTTCAAGATCTTTTTCTTCACCATTATTCCCATTCTTTCCAATCTGAATAATTTCTATTCCATGTATATCATCTATATAATACATTCAGTACTCTGACTTATTAATTTCTTCACCTGCTCACTTCTAGTGATTTTTTCTCCACTTATCTCAGCCGTATATTCTAATGTATTCCAGGTCTTTTTGTGTGCAATAACTACAACTCATCTAAATTCTTTATTACAAGTATCCCTGTCTTTGACAACCAACTCCATCTTTCCATCTTATTTTTTAGCACCCTAATTCCAACTACTCTTTCACCTGACTCAGAACTCCAATATATTCATTCTATTAGTTTTTCATTGTTACCCATGTTATGTCCTCATTTCTTTTCTTACACAGAATTAGATGCCATGATTCACTATTATAATCATTCTTTTGCATATACCCATAATTCTTTTTTTTTCTTTCTCCCTTCCTCTTGGCAAAACTCCAAAGCTTGTTAAATCAAACTCTCTGCCTACTCCAGATGTACATCAGAGCAAAATTGCTGAAGAAAATACAGCCAAGCTGACTGGTCTCATTTCAGATGCTAAATCACAGAATTCAAGTGAAACCCCAATGCTGCCCAATGCTTTGTGACATTTTCATAATCAGTTTGTATCCCTATTCTTTAAGAATACTATTTCATATTTTATCCACTCTGTTTTAATCTTTTATCCCTCCTTCATCTGCACTCTCAGATGATGAGCTATCTTATTAATTCAACAAAATAATTGAAGTCATTTTAAAAGAACCTCTACATCTTCCTGCAAGTGACCTATATGTATACCTCTACAACTTGCCTTTTCTTATAGTATAAGGAATGTAAGAATGTCATTTTATTTGTGCCATGAATTCTATCCCTCATCACCTACTTAAAGCCTTTATCCTTTAATTATCCTCCGACTCATTAAATCATCAATTTTTTTCACTGTACTGGATCATTTCTATCACATTACTTCATGGAAACCATTCTTATCATGGTTACCAGTGATCTTCTTGTTGCCAAATTTATTGGGCAAATTTTAGCTTGTATTACTTGATCCATCTATAGTATTTGAAACTCTTGATCTCGTCTTTCTTCTTTAAACATTTCTTCACATCACATTCTCCAGATCTTTTCTTAGCACAATTACCACTCCTTTCCAGTATCTTTTGCTGGAAATTCCTCACTTTTTCAGTTCTTAAATTTTACAGGGGTCTCTGTCTTAGACCTGAAAACTGTTCTCTTCTGTTTGACCACTTACTCCCTAAGAGATCCTATCCATTGATATGCTTTAAATTATATCTATATGTTGTGGGGTTCCAACATGTATCTCCAGGCTCAACCCCTCTCTTGACTATTATAACTGAATTTCTTCTTATTATCTCTATTTGGATATCTAATAGGCATCTAACTATGAGATACTAAAACTGGCTTATTAATTCTGCCTTTAAATCTCCTCATTCCTTCATCTTCCTTACTGAGAATCCAGTTTTGTTAGACTCAAAATGTGTAGTCATCTGGATTCCACACTTTCTCTTATATCCCACATACATCCTATTAAGCACCTCTGTGAGCTCTGTCTTTAAACTGTATACTTCCTCCATGGCTTGCTTCCTCTGTGAGCTCTGTCTTTAAACTGTATACTTCCTCCATGGCAAAGCCAGGGGCTTTGAAAAGAAAGCAAATAAACAAAAACAGAAGCATGAAATTTAAAGTCTAGACCTATGCCACATGCAAGTGTGATTTCCAAATTTGCATTGTCTTTTAAGTGTGAAATTAAGTGAAATGAGCCCAATTGATGTAATTTAAACTACAGTGTTATGGAAAATGAAACTACATACAAGAAATAGTAAGATAAAATTTGTTCTCATTGGGAATATTTTTCTAAAATCTATCAACTTACAGTCCAGTTTTTATTTCTAGTCGGTTAGTAAAATATAGAAGCAAAGTCCAGAACTAAAAATATTGTTATAAGTTCTATTTACTTCGAAGACTTATTGGAACTTCTTAATAACCTAGATGCTGTTTTCACAATTTATATTAAGTGTATAGATGAGATCTTACCTGCTAAGGAAAATTATGGGAAAGTAATATTATAGGAAATGGTGCATAATAGATTTTGGAGGTCATGAAAGCAATTCTGTCACAGAAAAACTGCATAATTGCAGTGTTCTACTGGGGTGAAGCTTAATGCCTCACATAAATTGTCTTTCTGTTTATGGCAAAGTCTGTTGTCAAGGTAACAACTATACAGACCCATCATGTCCATATGGTGTGACCAAATCTTCCACTTATAGTAGTGTCTTTTCTATCCAGCCCAATAGCAAATAATCAATGGTCTCATACACAAAGTTTCTATTTCCATTGATTGCTCAGCAACTGACTTTTACTGAGTGTGACTTTGTTTCCTAGAGCATTGGATTCAGTTCAATTCAAAGACTCGGCTTGAATAAGTGACAATTCTTACTAGGAAAATTCTAAATATTATTGTGGTAAAGAGGCCTTAGAAATGAATCCCTGGATAATGACCTCTTAAATGTGTATTCAATAAAAATGATCATAAAAACTCTATATCCCAAAATTGCTTTCACTGGGTTTAGTTCTTTGAGAAAATGTTTCTTTTGTCTACAAGTCAAATACTTGGTTTAATTACATTTTATTTTCACCATTTACTACTCTGCTTATTTTTGAAAGGTTAATAGGTGCAAGGGCAATTCTCCCTTCCCAAAGTTGAAAATCTTTACAGTAGCCATACAAAAGAGTCTTCATGGAATTATTTTGCACTATACTGACACATGAATACAAAGTTCTACTCCACTGTGGATGAACCAATCAATTAGGAGATAGAAAGAAGAATAAAAAGGTTTACTAATCAGTGATCACTGACATGAGATACCTGGACTTGCTTTTATTTCCATTATTTTCTATTCCTCGAGACATATGTTCATTGAAAGCTTTGTGCCATACCGAAAGAGTTAAGAAAATGTTTTAAATTTTTTATGATATACTCAAATATATGCTTCTTTATAGTGCATTAACAGACAAGACATGTTAAAAGTTAAATTTAATTTTTTAAGACATCATTGTATAGGCTGCTGTTGCTTAATGTAGGTAAGATCATTAAGCTCTAAGGTGGTCTTTGCTAACCTTATTGCACATATTAATCAATAACTGTAGATATGGAGTATTGCAAAGTAATGGAAATGTCTGAAGCACTGATGTTTACACATGCAGCTTTATTAGGTGCCTGAATGGTCATCAGGCACAGAGTTGCCCATGAGTTGGCAGTTAGGTTGCTCTAACATCTGTAAATAGACAACTCTTAATCATGTGTGATTTTGTGGCTTGCCCAATCACTCGTTATTTCAAATATTTATGAGTATAAAATAAATTTAAAGATAAAAACTTACTGTAATATGGTGTAAAATCACCTCTGACTTCTATTGGTTATAGAGTCATAGACACCATTCATTCTACTCTGTGCTGTTACTACCTACCTTCATAATTGAAGGAAATGCTAATTTTCAGTAGAGGTTTATGAAAATAAAAATTTCAACCTTTTCCCATACTGGAACACATACCTTCCTCAATTCTCAGTTTAAGACCTCCTGCTTTATGGTGTTTGACAAATAAACTGACAGATACCTAAGGTGGCATGTTTCAGAAGGAGTCCAGTCACCAGTGTTTATTAGGAGGCTGCTGAATGAATAATTCTATTGTAGATGTTACAGTGAACAGAACACAGGGGTAGGAAACAATGCTTTTGCCCTTGAGGAGTTTATAATTAAATAGAGATGTAGAATGCTGACATTGCTTAACATTCTTAAATGGTTTAAGTCCATTTTAGATTCAGGTGGGGAGTATTTCCAAAGGGTGTGCAATGTCTAAACCTACACAGGGAAAATGGTCAGTTGCCGCTGTCCTTTAAGTAGTAGAATCTGTTAATACCGTGGCATGAGTGTAGACATTTTTCATGTCTGGAAGTGATACAGACACCCTTCCCAAGAGCTATACCAATACTTACTTAGGTCTACGACTGGGATCTAAAATACAAAGAATATTCTTTGAAAAGTAAATTTTGATAACTCTGGGATAATTGATATTATTTCTAAGAAATGATATATAGAAATGTCATTCATATTTGAAGACTTAAACAGGTTTACTTCCTAGGTGTTTGATTGTAACTAGAATAGATTTAATTCACATTTTTACATTTCTTATGAATAGGCTGCTTTTTGGTTAATGCACCTAACTAGATCTAGGAAAGCCCTTGGCTATGTGCAATGCTGGCTCAGCCTTTACTACCCACTGAGTTTGGCATTTTGAGTTATCTAACTTGGATTTATATTAGCAAAGCTGTATTCATTTTCACACGACACCAGCAACATAATAACAACAGTCCCCACTACCTACCCCCACAAGAAAACTATTATCATGAAAAAGTTTAACACATTTTCCAGAGATGTCTAATTTATAGTCAGGTTGTAGCTCAGCCAAAGCCTTGGGGAATGTGGCTCATTGATATAGTGTGACAAAAATGGATGAGAAACAGCTGCAGAACAGTGCAATCCTGTAATAAAGTAAAGTAATTTATTATTGGTTCTGAATTCAGAATCATCAGCAAACATTAATCAGGCATCTACCATGTGCCTGCCATTACAGGTTTGATCACCAAACTTCTAAGGCCGGACCGGCACAACTATGCCAGCCCTTGGCCTCTAGGGGACAGTTCAGGTAAAAAGGCCTATAAGACCATTCAGAGACAGAGAATTGCCTGAGAAATGTTAAACCAGAAAGAAGAAATTAAAACAGTTGTTTCCACAACAAGCAAGGGACTATAACAAATGTGAAGTCAGAGATACAAGCCCATTGATGTAGAGAGAATCTGAGAAGACAGAGTTGCAGACACTAGATGATGGTTTCTTTATTCATTTTCGTTATTCATATTCAATTTATATGTACTTGCCAAGGACTGGACTTCTAACTGAGCCCAAATGAATTACTGTTTCTGGAAGCCTGTGGGCCTGTGACCTTGCTGGTATTGATTTGCACATGGTGTTCTGCTTGGGTGCTTTTGTTTCTGTGGGGTTAGGGAGAGATTTGTTTTGGTGCACGAACACCAGGCAATAAGAGCAAGAGATAGGATGAAAGGCATAGCCACTGTCTCATTCTTTTTTTTTTTCTTTTTTATTGTTATGTTAATCACCATACATTACATCATTAGTTTTTTTTTTTTTAAAGATTTTATTTATTTATTTGAGAGAGAGAGAGAGCACATGAGAGTGGGGAGGGTCAGAGGGAGAAGCAGACTCCCTGCTGAGCAGGGAGCCCGATGCGGGACTCGATCCCGGGACTCCAGGATCATGACCTGAGCCAAAGGCAGTCGCTTAACCAACTGAGCCACCCAGGCGCCCACATCATTAGTTTTTGATGTAGTGTTCCATGATTCAATGTTTGTGCATAACACCCAGTGCTCCATGCAGAACGTGCCCTCTTTAATACCCATCACTAGGCTAACCCATCCTCCCACCCCTCTCCCCTCTAGAACCCTCAGTTTGTTTTTCAGAGTCCATCATCTCTCATGGTTCGTCTCCCCCTCCGATTTCCCCCCCTTCATTCTTCCCCTCCTGCTATCTTCTTCTTCTTTTTTTCTTAACATATATTGCATTATTTGTTTCAGAGGTACAGATCTGTGATTCAACAGTCTTGCACAATTCGCAGTGCTCACCATAGCACATACCCTCCCCAATGTCTATCACCCAGCCACCCCATCCCTCCCACCCCCCCCCCCACTCCAGCAACCCTCAGTTTGTTTCCTGAGATTAAGAATTCCTCATATCAGTGAGGTCATATGATACATGTCTTTCTCTGATTGACTTATTTTGCTCAGCATAACACCCTCCAGTTCCATCCACGTCATTGCAAATGGCAAGATCTCATACCTTTTGATGGCTGCATAATATTCCATTGTATATATATACCACACCTTCTTTATCCATTCATCTGTTGATGGACATCTTGGCTCTTTCCACAGTTTGACTATTGTGGACATTGCTGCTATAAACATCGGGGTGCACGTACCCCTTCGGATCCCTACATTTGTATCTTTGGGGTAAATACCCAGTAGTGCAATTGCTGGATCGTATGGTAGCTCTATTTTCAACTTTTTGAGGAACCTCCATACTGTTTTCCAGAGTGGTTGCACCAGCTTGCATTCCCACCAACAGTGTAGGAGGGTTCCCCTTTTACCGCATCCCCGCCAACATCTGTCGTTTCCTGACTTATTAATGTTAGCCATTCTGACTGGTGTGAGGTGGTATCTCATTGAGGTTTTGATTTGGATTTCCCTGATGCCGAGCGATGTTGAGCACTTTTTCATGTGTCTGTTGGCCATTTGGATGTCTTCTTTGGAAAAATGTCTGTTCATGTCTTCTGCCCATTTCTTGATTGGATCATTTGTTCTTTGGGTGTTGAGTTTAAGAAGTTCTTTATAGATTTTGGATACTAGCCCTTTATCTGATATGTCATTTGCAAATATCTTCTCCCATTCTGTCGGTTGTCTTTTGGATTTGTTGACTGTTTCTTTTGCTGTGCAAAAGCATTTTATCTTGATGAAGTCCCAATAGTTCATTTTTGCCCTTGCTTCCCTTGCCTTTGGCGATGTTTCTAGGAAGAAGTTGCTGCGGCTGAGGTCGAAGAGGTTGCTGCCTGTGTTCTCCTTTACGATGTTGGTGGACTGCTGTGTCACATTTAGGTCTTTTAACCATTTTGAGTCTATTTTTGTGTGTGGTGTAAGGAAATGGTCCAGTTTCATTCTTCTGCATGCGGCTGTCCAATTTTCCCAACAACATTTGTTGAAGAGACTGTCTTTTTTCCATTGGATTTCTTTCCTGCTTTGTCAAAGATTAGTTGACCATAGAGTTGAGGGTCCATTTCTGGGCTCTCTATTTTGTCCCATTGATCTATGTGTCTGTTTTTGTGCCAGTACCATACTGTCTTGATGATGACAGCTTTGTAATAGAGCTGGAAGTCCGGAATTGTGATGCCGCCAGCTTTGCTTTTCTTTTTCAACATTCCTCTGGCTATTAGGGGTTTTTTCTGATTCCATACAAATTTTAGGATTATTTGTTCCATTTCTTTGAAAAAAGTGGATGGTATTTTGATGGGGATTGCATTGAATGTGTAGATTGCTCTAAGTAGCATTGACATCTTCACAATATTTGTTCTTCCAATCCATGAGCATGGAACGTTTTTCCATTTCTTTGTGTCTTCCTCAATTTCTTTCATGAGTGTTTTATAGTTTTCTGAGTACAGATCCTTTGCCTCTTTGGTTAGATTTATTCCTAGGTATCTTATGGTTTTGGGTGCAATTGTAAATGGGATCGACTCCTTAATTTCTCGTTCTTCTGTCTTGTTGTTGGTGTATAGGAATGCCACTGATTTCTGTGCATTGATTTTATATCCTGCCACTTTACTGAATTCCTGTATGAGTTCTAGCAGTTTTGGGGTGGAGACTTTTGGGTTTTCCACATAAAGTATCGTATCATCTGCAAAGAGTGAGACTTTGATTTCTTCTTTGCCGATTTGGATGCCTTTTATTTCTTTTTGTTGTCTGATTGCTGTGGCTAGGACTTCTAATACTATGTTGAATAGCAGTGGTGATAGTGGACATCCCTGTCATGTTCCTGACCTTAGGGGGAAAGCTCTCAGTTTTTCCCCATAGAGAATGATATTTGTTGTAGGTTTTTCATAGATGGCTTTTATGATATTGAGGTATGTACCCTCCATGCCTATACTCTGAAGAGTTTGGATCAAGAAAGGATGCTGTACTTTGTCAAATGCTTTTTCTGCATCTATTGAGAGGATCATATGATTCTTGTTCTTTCTTTTGTTAATATATTGTATCATGTTGATTGATTTGCGGATGTTGAACCAACCTTGCAGCCCAGGGATAAATCCCACTTGGTCATGGTGAATAATCCTTTTAATGTACTGTTGGATCCTATTGGCTAGTATTTTGGTGAGAATTTTTGCATCCATGTTCATCAGGGATATTTGTCTGTAATTCTCCTTTTTGATGGGGTCTTTGGTTTGGGGATCAAGGTAATGGTGGCCTCATAAAACAAGTTTGGAAGTTTTCCTTCCATTTCTATTTTTTGGAACAGTTTCAGAAGAATAGGTATTAATTCTTCTTTAAATGTTTGGTAGAATTCCCCTGGGAAGCCATCTGGCCCTGGGCTTTTGTTTGTTGGGAGATTTTTGATAACTGCTTCAATTTCCTTAGTGGTTATAGGTCTTTTCAGGTTTTCTATTTCTTCCTGGTTCAGTTTTGGTAGTTGATACATCTCTAGGAATGCATCCATTTCTTCCAGGTTATCTAATTTGCTGACATAGAGTTGCTCATAATATGTTCTTATAATTGTTTGTATTTCTTTGGTGTTGGTTGTGACCTCTCCTCTTTCATTCATGATTTTGTTGATTTGGGTCATTTCTCTTTTCTTTTTGATAAGTCTGGCCAGGGGTTTATCAATCTTGTTAATTCTTTCAAAGAACCAGCTCCTAGTTTTGTTGATCTGTTCTACTGTTCTTTTGGTTTCTATTTCATTGATTTCTGCTCTGATCTTTATTATTTCTCTTCTTCTACTGCTGGGTTTAGGCTTTATTTGCTGTTTCTTCTCTAGCTCCTTTAGGTGTAGGGTTAGATTGTGTATTTGAGACCTTTCTTGTTTCTTGAGAAAGGCTTGTATTGCTATATACTTTCCTCTTAGGACTACCTTTGCTGCATCCCAAAGATTTTGAACAGTTGTGTTTTCATTTTCATTGGTTTCCATGAATTTTTTTAATTCTTCTTTAATTTCGTGGTTGACCCATTCATTCTTTAGTAGGATGCTCTTTAGCCTCCATGTATTTGAGTTCTTTCCAACTTTCCTCTTGTGATTGAGTTCTAGTTTCAAAGCATTGTGGTCTGAAAATACGCAGGGTATAATCCCAATCTTTGGTACTGGTTGAGACCTGATTTGTGACCTAGGATGTGATCTATTCTGGAGGATGTTCCATGGGCACTAGAGAAGAATGTGTATTCCGTTGCTTTGGGATGGAATGTTCTGAATAAGTCTGTGAAGTCCGTTTGGTCCAGTGTGTCATTTAAAGTCTTTATTTCCTTGTTGATCTTTTGCTTAGATGATCTGTCCATTTCAGTGAGGAGGGTGTTAAAGTCTCCCACTATTATTGTATTGTTGTCAATGTGTTTCTTTGCTTTTGTTATTAATTGCCTTATATAATTGGCTGCTCCCATGTTAGAGGCATAGATATTTACAATTGTTAGATCTTCTTGTTGGATAGACCCTTTAAGTAGGATATAGTGTCCTTCCTCATCTCTTACTACAGTCTTTGGTTTAAAATCTAATTTGTCTGATATAAGGATTGCCACCCCAGCTTTCTTTTGGTGTCCATTAGCATGGTAAATGGTTTTCCACCCCCTCACTTTCAATCTGGGGGTGTCTTTGGGTCTAAAATGAGTCTCTTGCAGACAGCATGTCGATGGGTCATGTTTTTTAATCCAATCTGATAGCCTATGTCTTTTGATTGGGACATTTAGCCCATTTACATTCAGAGTAACTATTGAAAGATATGAATTTAGTGCCATTGTATTGCCTGTAAGGTGACTGTTACTGTATATTGTCTGTGTTCCTTTCTGGTCTATGTTGCTTTTAGGCTCTCTCTTTGCTTAGAGGACCCCTTTCAAGATTTCTTGTAGGGCTGGTTTCGTGTTTGCAAATTCCTTTAGTTTTTGTTGGTCCTGGAAGCTTTTTATCTCTCCTTCTATTTTCAATGACAGCCTAGCTGGATATAGTAGTCTTGGCTGCATATTTTTCTCGTTTAGTGCTCTGAATATATCATGCCAGTCCTTTCTGGCCTGCCAGGTCTCTGTGGATAGGTCTGTTGCCAATCTAATGTTTCTACCATTGTAGGTTACAGATCTCTTCTCCTGAGCTGCTTTCAGGATTTTCTCTTTGTCTCTGAGAATCATAAGTTTTACTATTAGATGTCGGGGTGTTTACCTATTTTTATTGATTTTGAGAGGGGTTCTCTGTGCCTCCTGGATTTTGATGCCTGTTTCCTTCCCCAAATTAGGGAAGTTCTCTGCTATAATTTGCTCCAATATACCTTCTGCCCCTCTCTCTTTCTTCTTCTTCTGGATCCCAATTATTCTAATGTTGTTTCGTCTTATGGTATCGCTTATCTCTCGAATTCTGCCCTCGTGATCCAGTAGTTGTTTATCTCTCTTTTTCTCAGCTTCTTTATTTTCCATCATTTGGTCTTCTATCTCACTGATTCTCTCTTCTGCCTCATTTATCCTAGCAGTTAGCACCCCCATTTTTGATTGCACCTCATTAATAGCCTTTTTGATTTTGACTTGGTTAGATTTTAGTTCTTTTATTTCTCCAGAGAGGGTTTCTCTAATAACTTCCATGCTTTTTTCAAGCCCATCTAGTATCTTTAAAATCATGATTCTGAACTCTAGGTCCGACATCGTACTAATGTCCGTATTGAGTAGGTCCCTGGCAGTCGGTACTACCTCTTGTTCTTTTCGTTGAGGTGATTTTTTCCGTCTTGTCATTTTGTCCAGAGGAGAATAGATGAATGAGAGAACAAAATGCTAACAGGGTAACAACATCCCCAGAAAATATATTCTAAACAAATCAGAAAAGACCTGAAACTGGGGGAAAAGAAAGGGAAAGAAAAAAAAAGAAAAAGAAAAAGATAAAAGTAAACAAAAACAGAACAAAACAAACAAAACAGAATATGATCAAATATGATCAGGCTGGTGCATAGATCAGTGCCACACACTAGATTTTGGGTGTATTTTGGTCTGTTAGAAGAAAGTGCCTCCCAAAATTTTAAAGAAAGAGAAACTTGTATATGTACAAAAATAAGGGTTGATACAATGAAGGGATGGAATATGACTGTAAAGATGAAAATTATAAAAAATTTTATAAAAGGAATTGGTAAGATAAGAAGTTGTTTGAAAAAAGAAAGAAGGAGATTTAAAAAGAAAAAAGAAAAAAAAGGGAGAGAATGTGATCAGGCTGGAGACTAGAACAAAGCCATACACTAGAGATTTAGGGTATATTTTGATCTGTTAGAAGAAACTATCTCAAAATTTTAAAGAGAGAACAACTTATATATATATGCCAAACATAAGGGTAACTACTATGAAGGGATAGAATATGACTCTGAAAATGAAAAAGATTTTTTAAAAAGGGATTGATAAGATGTTGGTTGAAAAAGGGAAAAAGAAAAATCCAAAAAAAAAAAGACAGTAAAAAAAAAATTAACTTTGAAAGACTGCAGAATCATGGTAAAAAAGCCATGAATTCTATGTGCAGTATTCCCCTAGCTCTGGAGTTCTGCCGTTCTCATTGATCGGTAAACTTGGTCTTGGCTGGCTGTTCTCGCTGATCTTCTGGGGGAGGGGCCTGTTGCCGTGGTTCCCAAATGTCTTTGCCGGAGGCGGAATTGCCCCGCCCTTGCCGGTCCGGGCTAAGTAATCTGCTCGGGTTTGCTCTCCGGAGCTTTTGTTCCCTGCAAGCTTTCCGTTCGGCTTTGGAGGCGGAGAGTGAAAATGGCGGCCTCCCAGTCTCCGCCCCGGAGGAGCTGAGAACTCGGGGCCCCGCTCCTCAGTGCGCCCCCAGAGAAAAGCCGTCAGTCACTCCTGTCTCCCCGGTCTCCGGCCGCTCTCCGTGCTCACCCGGCCTGTGACCGAGCATTTCTATCTCTGGCATCCGACCCCGTGTGGAGTCCCCAAACCCAGCAGATCCCTGCGGTGCGCTCCCGCGCCGCTTCTCCTGGGGGAAGAAGGTGAGTCTCCCCGGATCTGCCGCTTGTTGGGTCCCTGCTGGAGGAGCAGTGGCCCGACTGTGCCGCAGATCACAGTTTATGGCAACCCCGAGCTGAGAGCCTGCGCCTCAGCTCCGTCTCTGCAGCCGGCTTCCCCGCTCCGATCCCTGGGAGCTCTGCCGCACTCAGGCACCCCCGGTCTTTCTGTGACCCCGAGGGTCCTGAGACCACACTGTCCCATGAGGGTTCCACCCCCCGCTTAGCCACTGGAGCGACATCCCTCAGCGGAGCCGACTTCTAAAAGTTCCGATTTTGTGCTCCGCGGCTCTATCACTTGCCAGAAGCGGCCGACGGAGGCCCCTCCCCCGCCGTCTATCCTCCCGAATATCGCCTCGGATTCACTTCTCCGCACGTCCTACCTTCCAGAAAGTGGTCGCTTTTCTGTTCAGAGAGTTGTTGCTATTCTTTTCTTCGATCTCCTGTTGAGTTTGTAGGTGTTCAGAATGGTTTGATCCCTATCTAGCTGAATTCCTGAGACCAGACGAAATCCAGGTCTCCTACTCCTCCGCCATCTTGCTCCGCCCCTGCCACTGTCTCATTCTTGAGTTGGTTTGGGGGGCATGGTATGGAGATGAGTTAGCAGCATAAACATGAGCTGTGTTCATAAATGACTTAAATTGACTATGGGAACAAATGTTAGTAATTCTAGGTTTCATAACAAGTACTTGAGGAGAGAGCCATCTGCTCTTCCCTGTCCCTGCATTACACATTGTGCTGTAGGGAAGATTTGTCACAATGAGTATAGTGTCCAAAGGAGAAGCAAGAATAGTGCTTCCATTGGGTGTTTAGGAAACTACTACAGAAGTGAGACATGACTCTGAAAGTGGTTAGCTAACACTATTGTCAAGGTGACTGAAGCAGAAAAACACTAAAAATAATGTTCCTGATCACATCAACAGTGTTTAGGTCTTAAAAATATAGGAGCTTGTAAATAAAACGAATAGCTATTTTTATAATATGCTGTGGTTCACACAATACTATTCCTCTAACATGTAAGATGTAACGTGTGAGATGTGAAAAGGAGGCTCATTTTCTGTTGTACTGTATTACAGACTACCCATCAGCTTTGGCATCCTAATGTGCAACAGAAGGGGTAAGATAGAGGGCCTGATGGCCTAGGCCACAAACAGAGAAATACCGTGTTTGTTGGCACAAACTGAGGAACTGGCATTCTTAAGGCCAGTGCTGATAAATGACAGTGGCTGGCAGTGGCACAGCTCCTGTGACATAAGTAGCACCCCTTCTACAGACTCTGAGTTATATGGTGGTAAAGGGTGGAGTGGGGAAGTGATACTTGCAGGGAGCTGGAGAGCCTGCTGCTATGCTACTCAAGCCTACCAAGCTAGACAGCAAAATTTGAGATTTAAGTCGATGTATGATATCCTCTGTAGGAACCGGTGACACTTGGATCACACATATGACGTATCTTAATGAAGTTAATATATCATCAAAATTAAATAGTTCAGGATTGTAGCTTGTTGATGGCACAATTTGATTCAAGGATAAAAGTCAAAATGACTAGGACTAATGGACTGCTTTTCCTTTAGGCAATTTTCCATGAAACTTAATTGCAGATCATCTAAACTGACAACCCAGGTCACATGCATTTGCTTTGGCAAACAGTTGATTTATTGAAGTTTGGATTGAAATCTTATGAAAATAAGATGCCCTAGTCAGGATACATGTCTGAGTAGAGGGCCATCTCACGTATAGCATAAGATAAGACAAGGCTGTGTCTATGAGAAGGGCCAGTATTTTCTCAAAATGTAATTCTAAAGCTGCTCAAGTACCGGACTATGTAGCAATCAAAACCTCAGAATTTGGGGCTGTAAAGTATTATATGAAATTTTAGCCTTGAAATGTAAAAAGCATTTCAAATACCCAATGCAGTCATTTGAATTATTAATATAGTACCTATGGGTTGCCAAATTTCAAGTAATGATAAGTTCAAGAAAAACTGGTTTCAATATATATCTCCAGGTATTTAAATGATTTTACTTACTACTCTAGGATTTGTAAATATATACTAATAAAATGTTAGAAGATAGCTGCCAAAAATGGTCATTTGAGTTTAAAAACTATTCTTTCTGACAGTAATTAGCTAGAAGAATAGTTTTTATTGAAACCACTCTACATTTGACAATAAAAACATGTCATCAGCATGCTTTTTTTTTTTTTCAGTTTTTTAGGAAGAGATGACAGAAAATGTTAATTTTCCACCCAGTCAGGAATATCCAACCCAAGCATAATAGGGCCAGGCATGTTATGATACAGTAATAAAATCCTATTTCAAGATTTGCTGTGAACATCCATTGAAATAAATTTAATCAAAGCTTTCCAATAAAATTGATATATCTGTTGGGTGATAAATGGTTCAAAGGACATGATTCTAATTTTTTAGTCACTTTCAATAGTGTTTCATGCAACTCACCAAAAGATTCTGCTTTACATGAACGAGAAACATAGAGTAAGTACAAACTTTTGAAAAAATCAAGACATGTAAATACATATAAACACAGATCTCAAGCACTTCTGGAGTAGTGATCAAAATATAGAGGCAGATTTTATACAGTTTATCAGGGACACAAACTGGATTTAGAGGGACATGTTACTTTTATAGGTGATAAATGGCTATTTGGGTGAGCTTGATAGACATCAGTGTGGCCATTCTTTTATGTCAAGACTTTTTTAATTTTTAACTAGAGAAATAAATATATTTAAAATTCAAACATGATTTAAAAATGAATAAGTAGTCATTAGTTTTAAAAGTTATTAGAAAAGCTAATTTTTCAGAACCTTTTCTCTTTTGGACACTATCCAGATATGTTCCAGATGAGGAATTTTAGTAATTGGAGGGACAGTCTGGTGAATTTACTAGATCTGAAAGAATCCAAACAGTGGCATTTTCATGTGGCTTGGCATAAGCTAAAATGGAGCAGCTGTTTGAGAAGCTTGAACTGAAACTAGCAGACTGGCATCATCTCATCTATACAGTTTCATATTCAAGCCAGTTCTTGAAACTTAGTGGCCTGAACAATTTCTAGACCAAGTCACTTTATTTGCACTAAGAATGGTGACTGTCTACTCCATTTTCCCTATCATTTGAAAGTGTATTAAGAAGCTTAATAATACCATTTGGTTTCTTAGAGAAGTTATGTGAGGGTGCTAGGTGGAGGGTCTCTCACAAGGCAGACATTTCTATTCATATTCATGTCCTGGGTTATAGCATAATATAAGCTTGGTCCAATATCCCACTACCATATATGCTATAATTTACAGCCTTTAGAACATATAAAGCTGTTCATATGAGCATTAAATGTTGAGAAATGATGATTTAATATTATTTCAAGAGAGTAAGCATGCCACATTCCAGGAGAAAAAAAAATTGCTCTGATAAAGATTAACCACTAAGTTCCCTGACTGGTGTGCTGTTGAAAGAAAATTAACTAACTTTGGGAACTAAATATATGAAATTGAAGTTTTTATAGGTCAACATAGTAAAATATTGAATATTCTATATATATATATATATATATATATAATCCATATTTTTCTTAGAGAAATGAAGCATTTTCAAGAAGATATTCTCTTAAAAATAATCCAAAATGTAATGTTTTTTGACCAAACAAGGGCTAATATGATAGTTAGTTCCTTGGTTTTTCTTTCTCCTTGTTTTTTTTTTTTTTTAGTTTTTATTTAAATTCCAGTTAGTTAACATACAGTGTAATATTGTTTCAGGTATACAACATAGTCATTCAACACTTCCATACTTTTTCTCTCATATATCTCATAATTAGAGCTCAAGAAGTAGGCAACTTAGAAATTCCGATGGACACAGACAAAAAAGCAAACCAAACAACAACAAAACCTGCAATCTCTAATCAAAGCACCAGGAAAGAGAGAAACTAGTAAGACTAAAAACTTGTATATAATAACCATTCTACTCAGGCAAAATGCCACAGAAAAGGCTGTGTCTCAACTCCCATCCATTCTAGCCAGGACAAGTGGAGACCGAACCTTTTTGCTAGAGTGGTGTCAAAGAACATAAAATTAGGGGAGTGGGACTTCTAACCTTACCGAGTAGTCTAAAACCCCACTGCCAGCGTCAGTAGAGACCATGTGAGAGGAATCTGGACTTCCATCTACACCCAGCACTCTTGCTCCATCCTGTCCACTCCTCACTGGTGTTGTGTCAGAAGAAGCCGGGTGGAGAGTCAGGACTTTTACTACCACTTAGCACTAATGAGGACACCCTTCACCCCTGTGGTTTCAGTAGAGGCCATGTGTTCTATTTATCACCAAGTGGGTAATTAGAAAGTCAGAATGAATGAATATATGGCTAAAAGATTAAACTATTGTCTGTACTGGCCAGATATATTCACATTATGACAAGTCTATGTTATTTTTTTAAAAAATACTCAAACTTAATTTTTAGGAATGAGAGAGAGGTCTGAAAGAAATATCAGAATTAAGTCAGTTTGTTCTTTTACAAAAAGAAAAGAAGAGTCACAGAATTTTTATTGGCTATCTAATGCAATTTCTTTCAATCCATCAAAAAATATGTGACTGTATTATAACTTCCCTTTAGTGAGTATAATAATCTCAGCATTGCCATAAAATATGTCATTACATCTTACAAAACATTGAAACTTGTGGTAATTTCCCCTTATGTCATACTCATTTTTCTTAATGTGCTGTGAAGTCCAGGAAAGCTTCCCAAAGTTAAAAAACACTGGAGAATATCTTATGGATATAAGTACTTTTAATATTGCTAGTATGCTGCATGGAGGATCTCTTTTCAAAAATTAAATATTCCCTTAGCAGCTTCAACTGAATCATTGGCTGAGTTACCGCTATGATCAGTGAAATATGTTGCCTCTATGAGTAATATTGAGATTGAATAGAATTAATTAGTTGGATGGCTGTGGATAGGGACAGTACAAGTTTTACAAAGCTTGAGTACATGTTATAGTCTATGCAGTGATGATGAAACTAATGAGCAGCACAGGAGAAAGAGAGCTGTAACCAATAATGCCATTAGTTATCAGCTATTTAGAATAAGAACTTAATAACTGGGGACAGTGATTACAAACCATGGAGGCTATTTCCATTAAGTCTATCAAATTTATCATCAGTTTTCTCTATGCACAGGGGAGTAAAATTAAGTCTTATAAACATGTTTGTGGTATTTGCTTTTCCAAAGATGAGAAAAGGAATTATACAGCATAATTTAATAATGAGTAATCTCAGTTTGGATTTTCTTTGTGAAATTTCCTATTTACATGTTATGAGGAGATTATATTTTATGGTTAAAAAAAAACCCTCTTTATATTATAGTAAGGGCAAATAAAATAAAAAAATAAGAAGCCTAAATTTCCCTGTTGAAAATAAGGGAAGATACTCCTCCCCATCCATTGTCTTAGAGCATTTACTTTAGAAAACTGTTTTTTATCCTTTGATAGAGCAAATGTGGGGGTCCAGATAATCACCACATCAAGGGGTATGGTGGCCGAGGAAAATCAATGATCTGCTACTCCCCTCCCCCCCAAATATGGATGAGCTAAGAGCAATAGAGATCCATTGAGAGGGGTTGCTAATAGCCATATACTTGATATCTTTCTGCTAAAGATAAGTTGGGAGAAGTTGCAGTGGTACACTCAGAAGATGGATGAGGTTCCACTGATTTCTGTCATTGGTTTGTTGAAATTTTCTCAAGTCTATTCTCATAGATCCAAGGAAGAATCTATGGCCTAACTCCCTTTGTCTTGGCTCTCATGCCCATTATCCAAACCCAGCTTAAGAAAAAGGTGGTGGTATGGCAAGGACAGATTATTACTCAAATGTTAGCAGTAGCTACTGTTTGAGAATAATCTAAAGAAAGCCAAAGAAGAGATTAGACTGCTGTATTGGCTGCTCAGTTAGAATTCTACGAAAGGGAATAATCCCTACTCTGGCCAACCTATGAAAGGGAGAAAGCAGGAAAAGAGATAGTAAATCAATGTCCTTATTGCAAAACGCCAGGACATAGAAGAGGGATTGCAGAAAGAGACTCGGAAGGATATAGGATTTATAAGGATTAGAGAATCAAAAGAGGCTAAAGGACAACCCTCAGCTAGGAAATACTTGGCAAGTGGCTTAAAGTGGATAGCCACATTGAGGGAATCTTGGTGGTGGGAACTGATGAGCCATATGTGTCAATAACTTTTTCTTAGGCTAGTCTATCTTTGCCTTTTCTGATTGCTACTGGTGTTACTTATTCTGCAGTTTCCTTGGAAATTTCTCACTTTCCATTTGGTGACAGAGCAGGTTGTTGCTATTTTGTTTGTTTGTTTGTTTGTTAAAGATTTTATTTATTTAAGAGAGAAAGAGAGTGACTGAGCACAAGCGGGAGGAGGGACAGAGGGAGAGGGACAAGCAGACTCCCCACTGAGAGGGGACCCTGAGGCAGGCTCGATCCCAGAACCCTGAGACCTTGACCTGAGCTGAAGTCAGATGCTTGACTGACTGAACCATGCAGGCACCCCTGGTTGGTGCTATTTTGATCATCCTTTACTTGTTTCTTGCCTTCCACAATTCCCTTACAGATAGGTGCTCTGATTGAGGAATAGGCATCCTTTCTGCTGAATCTCCTATAAACCCACTGGGACAGCCTTGCTGTGCAAATTAAAGGCTATCATATTCTATACTCCAGTTGGAATATTTGTGGAGCTCCCTTAGGAAAAAGGCACCTGGATTGGTTATTCTATGCCTTCTGGAAGAAAAGGGATATATCAGAGAGTGGCAGTCTTACACTGTTCTAAAAAAGCACCCCAAGCTGAAACAAATGTATGCATAGCTTTGGGCCCTAAGGAATTATGATTCTGATTTAATTCAAAATATAAAACTAATACCAATAGTTTTCCAAAAAGGTAAGGTATGGCCATGAGGTAAATCAACATCCATTTTCAAATGTTCAATTAGAAAGAGTAAAATCAGGTAAAAAAGAACTAGATAAAGAACAGATAATTTGAAAGGGGGTACTCACTCTGTAATATTCCCTTGTTTCCATAAAAAAGGAAAGTTGCCAGAGATTGGTTGGCTGCTACAGAGATTTATATAAGATCTTAGAAAAACAATTTTTTGTCTCATTAACCCCTGTACTTCCAAACCCTGCAACTATGCTTA
The DNA here is from genome assembly GCF_964656455.1 of Halichoerus grypus. Lineage (NCBI taxonomy): Eukaryota > Metazoa > Chordata > Mammalia > Carnivora > Phocidae > Halichoerus > Halichoerus grypus. Next base: position 71,336,745 of record NC_135723.1, read on the forward strand.
CTTCAGTACTCTTGTCTGCAAAGTCTTTCCCTGTGATTGATCTATGTTCTACTTTTTCTGTCCCTCTAGTGGACCAATCTAGATTTTTGTTTGATTTTACTTATAAAGGACCCAAATATTTATGACAAAGAATTACTTGAGGGTTTCAAGACCACCTTACTATTGTCTCTAGTCATTTATAGGAAAACTTAGAGAAATTTGTTCCTGTAGAACAATTTATAATTATTCAAAATATAGATGCTTTCTAGTAGCCTCCAAAACTAAAAAACAGTGCAAAACTAATACTTTGGCTTTGTTAAAATTATTTGCTTCACAAAAACACATGTCATTTCTATTATAACCAGTATTGTCCAGGAACATAGTTGTTAAAGATACTCCTTTTTTGGTTACTAGAGGCAACAAAGCTAGAGAGTTAACCAAAGGTCAATTTTTCACACAGCAGACAGAAAGATTTTTGTTGTTTTCCACTTTGACTATGGCAACTTAGATTTGAAATCATCTTGTTTGTCTTCATTTCCTCAAACTGAAGATTTGGGGGTAAAAGAAGATAGTTATTTAATACCACCACAATCTAAACTACTTAAAATAGAACTTGTTTTTGAAAATTGTTTGGCCATCATGGCTGTCACATAATTTTCGGGGGATACCTGTATGCCATCATGTTGCTCAAATCCTCACTTTTTCTTACCTCCAATACCTTCTCCATTTCTCATGCCATTCCCCATCTTCTCTTCTCTCAACTTTTATTTTCTTAAACAGAGCTATATAGACATTTCATTATTTTGACATCCCTTTCCAAACCGAACCATGTTGTGAGTAGAGGGTAGGGAATCATCTTTCATAAATTCAAAATGCTTTACTAAATAAAAGAATTTTCTGTTAAGAAGAATGCTGCTACTTAGAATACAGGAAGAAGTTTAATTTCTAAGCCCACCCTTCCTCCCTTTCCCTCCCCCCTCCATTTCTAAATTTTTGGCCTTACTTTATCACTACCCAGGTTCCGTTTTTCTAGTTTCTCTTTCCAGTTTTAAAATCACTTTTTCTTAGAACACCGCCGTTGGGCTGAGTTGTTTCTTAGAGTGATTAGAGTTGACTTCTTATTGGTGAAGTTTGGTGTGTCAGGTTAATTCCTTAAAAGGCTGTATTCCCTGTTTCAGTAATTGTAGCTTATGACATACCCCTGGGTTGTCTTTTCTAGAAACTATCTGGCTCATGAAACACATGATGAGATGGACTCTGGACAATCAAGTGAACTCTGGTAGAGTTATCTCAATAGTTATATAAGCTTACTTTATAGCATAAGAATATCTAAGATAAACCCTAAATTTTTCAGATTGTAATCACCTAATACTATCATGATTGTCACGCATATTATAAGGGACATTCTAGCATTCATTGAAGAAAGGGAGAGATTGTGTTAAAATCAGAAATTCTAGGTCTTTCTTCTCCTAAATTGTAGTGACCTACAACCATTTTTTCATTTTACCAAACAAGTGTGTGTGTGTAAATTTTCATTATAATTTCATAAAATATGAGGTGTTTAATATAAAAGCAAGAAGGGCATAGAATAAAAAGATGAATACATTTAATTTTATGAAATATTTACCACCTTGTTCTAATTTTTCTCATTTTCCCCATGGCTCCAACAAAGCTTATCATGGAGAAGTCATTGACAACAGCATTTGGAATTATAAGCCATATGACTTTTAAGTCCTCATTGTCCTATCCTTGTGATATCATGACCCTGGAACTATCAGTACAGCAACAAGATTGAAGAGAAGGCAAGATATGGTTGGGATGATTAGGACATAAAATTGCCATGAATGGTTGTGATGATAGCATCCCTATCTCTTTGAAGTATTGATCTGAGTTTTCAGGCCCTCATTTAAAAGACATTTTTCTAAGCAATATTGGGAATAGAGAAGGTTTTGACAAAAGGTCATGTCAAGTGAAACACATCATAGGCAGTTCTTTTATAAATTTTTGGTAATTAACAATAAGGAACTGGTGTTAATTTTTGTTTGTTTTGCTTTTTTATATGGTTTGAGAATTAGATATTAACCAAGAGAAACACTGAGATTCCAAGGTTATTTATATGAGAAAGTTACTTTCTCATTTTTTTTAGTTACTTTTCTGTAGTTACTTTCTGTTTTATTTATTGGATTAGCTTCTTAGTTACTTTTCTGTTTTATTTATTGGATTAGCTTAAGAATTCCAAAGAATGAACTCTTAATATGCCAGCTCAATATTAATTTTACTGAAAAACTGTTTCATAAAAACAATTTTGTAAAGACTTTTCAAAAAATTTTTCTCTAAACTTGCATTATAATGTTGAAGTAATGTGGCAGGAAGTATTCTACCTCTGAAATTATATTAAGGAACCATAAATTACAGATTACTGTTAATGGAATTTAGAAATCTTATGGTACCTTCAAATTTTCCAGCCAACATGTATCTCTATCAGTGTATAAATTTGAAAAGCATAAAGAAGACCTCATTGAAAAGTCTCAGGACTCATGGAAAAAATTTTTTTTCTAAATTTAGATCCAAATAAAATTTGTTTTTATTTTGCTTGTTGTTGTTGCTCTTGTTAGGAAATGAAAGATAATAGGTAATCCATCCAGCAAGGTATCTTTTTTTTCAAATAGAAATTAACAAGATGATTCTAAAATTTCTTTAGAAATATGATGGACATGGGAAGCCAAATAATCTTGAAAAAGAAGAACAAATTGAAGGGACTAACTAACCTGACTTAAATAATAAAAATAGTCAAGGCAGTATAGTCTTCACAAAAGGATAACAATTCAGAAATGGACTCATACAGAGCCAGTTGATTTTAGACAAAGATCCATAACAATTCAATGGGGAAAAAAGAAGTCTTTTCAATAAATGATGCTGAAAGAACTGGATATTCATATAGGGAAAAAAGAAACCCACCCCTATCTTATATCTTATACAAAAAGTAATTTGATGTGGATCATAAATCTAAACATAAAAACTGAAGAAAAAAAAGAAAATATCTGTTTAAACAAGGTGGGGGCAGATGGAGGCAAAAAATTTCTTGAACAGGACACAAATAAAAATTACCTTCAAGGTTAAGACAAAAGACAATAAATTAGACTTTATCAAAATTTAAAAAAATGCTTCATTCATCAAAAAACACGACTAAGAAATTGGAACAAGCAGCCAAAAGCTGTAAGAAAATATTCATGACACATTTGACAAAGACCATTATACAGAATATAGAATGTATAATGGATTCGTACAACACAGCAATAAAGAAGAAATAACTGAATAAAAATGGGGGAAACATGAATAGACATTTCATAAAGGAAGATGTATAAATAGGATATGAAACAAGGATATGAAAAGGTCTCAACATTATCAGTCATTGGGAAATTCCAATTAAACCCTATAAGAGCTGCAGGGGTGGTTCAATATTTACAATCAATCAACATGCTACACCATATTAATAAAAGAATAGATAAAAACCATATGATCCTGTCAATAGATGCAGAAAAAGCATTTGACAAAATACAGCATCCTTCCTGATAAAAACCTTCAACAAAGTAGGGATAGATGGAACATATCTCAACAATATAAAAGCCATATATGAAGGACCCACAGCTAATATCATCCTCAATGGGGAAAAAACTGAGTCTTTCCACTATGGTCAGGAACATTTCTATTTAACCTAGTACTGGAAGTCTTAGCCTTAGCAATCAGACAACAAAAAGAAATAAAAGTCATCCAAATTGGCAAGGAAGAAATCAGACTTTCACTATGTGCAGATGACATGATATTCTATGTAGAAAACCCAAAAGACTCCACCAAAAAGTTGCTAGAATACATGAATGCAGCAAAGTTGCAGGATATAAAATCAATATGCAGAAATCTGTTGCATTTCACCAATAACAAAACAGCAGAAAAAAGAAATCAAGGAATTGATCCCATTTGCAATTGCAACAAAAACAATAAGATACCTGAGAATAAATCCAACTCAAGAAGTAAAATATCTATACTCTGAAAAACTATAGAACACTTATGAAATAAATTGAAAAGGACACAAAGAAATGGAAAAGTATTCCATGCTCATGGATTTGAAGAACATTGTTAAAATGTCTATTCTACCCAAAGCAATCTACACATTTAATGCAGTCCCCATCAAAATACCACCAGCATTTTTCACAGAGCTAGAACAAACAATCCTAAAATTGGTGTGGAACCACAAAAGATGCTGAATGGCCAAAGCAATTTTGAAAAAGAAAAACAAAACTAGAGGCATCGTGATTCCAGATTTCAAGCTATATTACAAAGCTGTAGTCATTAAGACAGTATGGTACTGGAACAAAAACAGACTCATAGATCAATGAAACAGAATAGAGAGCCCAGAAATGGACCCACACCTGTATGGTCAAATAATCTTCAACAAATCAGGAAAGAATATCCAATGGAAAAAAGACAGTCTCTTCAACAAACGGTTTTGGGAAAACTGGACAGCAACATGCAGAAGAATGAAACTGGACCACTTTCTTACACTATACACAAAAATAAATTCAAAATGGTTGAAAGACCTAAATGTGAGACAGGAAACCATCAAAATTCTGGAGGAGAACATAGGCAGCAACCTCTTTGACCTCGGCTGTAGCAACTTCTTACTAGACAGGTCACCACAGGCAAGGGAAACAAAAGTAAATTGAAGTATTGGGACTTCATCAAGATAAAAATCTTCTACATAGCAAAGGAAACAATGAATAAAACTAAAAGGCAACCTGCAGAATGGAAGAAGATATTTGCAAATGACATATCTGATATAGCATTAGTATCCCAAATCCATTAAGAACTTACCAAGCTCAACACTCAAAAAACAAATAACCCAGTTAAGAAATGGGCAGAAGACTAGACACTTTTCTGAAGAAAACATCCAGATGGCTAATAGACACATGAAAAGAGTCTCAACATCACTCATCATCAGGGAAATATGAATCAAAACCACGATGAGATACCATTTCATACTTGTCAGGATGGCTAAAATTAATAACACAAGAAACAAGAAACAACAGGTGTTGGTGAGGATGTGGAGAAAGGGGAACCCTCTTACACTATTGGTGGGATGCAACTGGTGTTGCATTTTAACTCTATGTTAAAAATAGAACTACCCTACGACCCAGCAATTGCACTACTAGGTATTTACCCAAAGGATACAGAAATACAGATTTGAAGGGATACATGCACCCCGATGTTTACTGCAGCATTATCAACAATAGCCAAACTATGAAGAGAGCCCAAATTTTCATCGACTGATGAATGGATAAAGAAGATGTGGTATATCTATATCTATATCTATATCTACATCTGTATCTATCTAATCTATATATATTTTATGTATATATATATCTATAGATAGATGATAGGTAGATAGAAGTATTACTCAGTGTATATATATATATAGACAGATAGATAGATGATAGATAGATAGATGATAGAAGTATTACTCAGCCATCAAAAAGAATGAAATCTTGCCATTTGCAATGTCATGGATGGAGCTAACATGGACTTAACTGAAATAAGTCAGTCAGAGAAAGACAAATACCATATGATCTCCCTCAAATGTGAAATTTGAGAAAGGAAATAGATCAACATATGGGAAAGGGGAAGAGAAAAAAAGGAAAGAAGGAAACAAGCCACATTAGACTCAATGATAGAGAACAAACAGGGTTGATGGAGGGATGTGGGTGGAGGATGGGCTAGAGGGCTATTAAGTGGGGCACTTGTTATGATGAGCACTGGGTGTTATATGTAAGTGATGAATCACTGAGTTCTATTCCAGAAACTATACCTAAAATTTAAATTAAAAAAAAAAAAACACCCTTGGGGTACTTGGGTGGCTCAGTTGGTTAAGCATCTGACTTCAGTTCAGGCCATGATATCAGGGTCCTGGGATCAAGCCCCGTGTTGGGCTTCCCTCTCAGTGGGGAACCTCCTTGTCCTTCTCCCTCTCCTTCAGCTCCTACCCCCGCTCATGCTCTCTCTCTTAAATAAATAAATAAAATATTTTAAAAAACCCATAAGATACCACTATTTAACCACTAGAGTGGCTAAAATAAAAAAAGAATGGAAACATCAAATATTGGCAAGGATGGAGAGCAATTGGAACTCTGAAACATTCTGGTGGAAGTATAAAATGGTAAAACCACTGAGTTACAAATAAGAAAATGTGGAGGAATAGATCATATGCTATGGTGTTTGATTGGAAATGGAGATACCAGTTGAAATACATGCCTAGAGAGAGAAAGATAAATAAATAGATAATAGATATTATATATGTGTGAATGAATGTTTGAGTATGTATGTTTGTGTGTGTATTTCTAAGAGGATCTAGAAGCATTAGTTATATGCACACTTAAAGAACCAATCAAAAGGACCACAATAAATGCCCAGACCTTGGTTTTTAAGTATTATTCTTCACTGAAAGGAATCAGGACCCCTGGCAGAAATAACTGATTCCAGGGTTAGGGATAAGGAAATTTCAGAATGAACCTAGAAATTCTTATTGTGCTAGGAAATAACTCAAAGAATGATGGGGATATGTCAAAAGAATACAGGACACAGTTTGAAGGGGCTTTGGCTTCCCAAATCTGGGACATTTGTGCATTAAAATAAATAATGAAACTATTGGACTATAATTTAATAAATGAAGTATAAATCCATAAATATATACAGATTTCAAATAAACATGAAATAAAAGCTCCTACATATACTAGAAAGCATACTATGGAACAACAAAGGAATGATGGAGCTTGAAAATCAAAGATATTAGTAGTAGAGGAAACTTTGATGAAGAACCTCATATCATGTCAAAATATCTTCCATTAATAAATGGATTACAAAACAGGAAAATAGTAACTTACAATATGTACACCTAGTAGACACTATCTGGTTAAAGTTCAAATCAACAAGATTGTGGCAAATCAACATCATGTACCCCCTGATAAATTGCACTGGGAAGAACAGAAAACTACATATGTGATATTCCCGCCAAAGAATTTACAGTCTACATCTAATTATGAGGAAATCCTCTTGATTTTGTTGTAACCTTAAAGCTGTTCTAAAAAATAAAGTCTTTTTTAGAAATAAGTGTTTTAAAAGCTAAAAAAATATAAGGCAATGGTGAATCTTCATCAGTGTCAAGGAAAGTTGTCGTTTTCCAGCTTTCCAGAGCTGTTCTGTGGTGAAAAAAGTACTAATTTATTCCTAAATCATATTAGCAGCCACATTGTGTATGCATCAGGCCACATACTTCTGAAAAGCTATTTCTGAGATATTTCCAGCAGTTGCCTGGGAGCCCATTATGCTGCCTCAGATCTGAAGTGACAGCTGATGGGTAGATGATTTCTATTCCTCTAATATGTGAGGAAGTGTATTTCCTACAGTAAAAAAACAACATGTTATCCTCTGGTATAAAAAACATTGCTTTGAAAAATAACAAAACAGCATCTCTATTAGTATTTGGTTGGCAATTTGTAAGATTTCATTAAAAGATACTGCTTTCTATATTTTTACTCTTTAGATTTTCATGAAATACATTTTTATACTGACATTTAATATCCTTGACTTCAGCTCAAGAAGTCTTGAGGATGCGTGTTCACATATTAATTTAATTTTCACATTTGGGAAAAATTAGTATAGTCTTCAGTTTATTAAAGCAAATGTATAAGTAGTTCTGTAGTAACTAGTTTCTAGTAACTAGTTCCACTAGAGAATACTATACATAGAATTAATCAAATATAATCACCATCCATTAGCATGTTATTGAATATTTTAAATTTTAAGTATTTAAATTTCAGTTAATTTTAGAATTTTTAAGTTATACCATAGCAGCAATAAAAAGAATTTCTTTAATAAAGTTTGGGTTAAGACAAAAAAATTTACACTAATTGCATCCCTATGATATAGCAGTTTCTTTTTGGTTTAATTCAAAATCAATGTATGTGTGTTTTGTGTACACATACCTATACATACATACACAAAAACATATATATTTCTCCTGTATGTAATTCTTGGAAGTCTGTTATATTATTCCTTATTCTTGCTTTTAAAAGCAATAGATACTTACTGAGAGCCAAGTGCTGAGGGTACAATTGCAAAAAAGACTCAACTTCTGCCGTTCAAATGGATTACAATTTAATAAGAAGAGACTGCCAGTGGCAAAAGAGTATAATATGTGCTACAGTAAGAGTTAATACTGTGGGAACTTATGTAAGAAGCCTTTAAAACAGTCTTGAGGATGAAGGTGGAGTGTCAGAGAAATCTTTGCAGAAGGGATGTCTAATCTTACCAGTTAGCCTTGGTGGATGGATCAAGTAATGTCTTTCCCTCTTTACAAACTGTTTCAAAAAACTGCCTATATATCTTGCCTGCATATTTTCAATTTCCTACTTTTGATCTTACTTAAGTCGGGCTTCAGCCTCTGTCACTGCATTTAGCAGGTGCCTCTTAGGCCACCAGTTATTTCTGTTGTCATATATCCAAGGCACTGTTTGGTCAGTTCTCATCTGCTGTTGACCACTCTGCCTTTCTTAAAACTTTCTTTTCCCTAGACTTTTCTGAAAACAACCTTTTTCTTTCTTTCAGGCATGTTGCATTGCTTTTCTCCTTTATATTGAAAGCCTGTGTACAAGCTCTCCTTGTCTACATTTCTGTCGATTATTTTATATAGTTAGGCTTGCTCATGTTTTGTCGATAAAATCATGTCATTCTGTTATTCTTTTTTTTTTAAGATTTTATTTATTTATTTGACAGAGAGAGAGATAGTGAGAGCAGGAACACAAGCAGGGGGAGTGGGAGAGGGAGAAGCAGGCTTCCCGCTGAGCAGGGAGCCCGATGTGGGACTCGATCCCAGGACCCTGAGATCATGACCTGAGCTGAAGGCAGATGCCTAACGACTGAGCCACCCAGGCGTCCCTTGTTATTCTTTTTTAAGGGTGTGTGTGTGTGTGTGTGTGTGTGTGTGTGTGTTTGGGGAAGAAGTCCTCAGAGACTTTAGTATTCAGGTTTTGGTGCTAATGCCTTTCATCTTTCACAGCCATATAGGAACCAAGTGTGCTAGAAGAATCCAATATAAAATTTTAGTTGATACATTACACATTATAGATTGGGCCACTCATTATTACTCTATCAAGGTTTCCAGCACAGCCATAATTATTCAGCATGGGAGCTAGGTATTAAATTTAAACCTGGCAATTTATTTCACCTTTTATTCTGCTGGAGAGGTTTGGGAATCTAACATTAAGACAGCAAAAGAAGGATTGATGACTACCCTGTGTATGGTCCATGGCTTGTTAGATTCTTTCCTGGTTGAATGCCATAAAAACATTTTTAGGTCATAGAACTAAACAAGAAAATATATGCTGGTCGTTTTAAAGAGAGATAACACCACTGACTCACTATTGACTTGTTTTTTATGTCATCTAAAGGAGAGGGATCCGTCCCCTTTCTGACTGGGCTAACATTAACCAACTGAGTTATTTATCAGTCTTTAGGAACTAGATGAGTTTGACCTAGCAACTACCAACCTCTGTTTGACAACTCTTGTATCCAGGGTTTCAAAGTTTCAATTTAAAAAAAGGTACCCTTTTATATACTTATATACACAAACATGTAGCCACTTTGGATGGGCAGTGAGGGGGGAAGATGGACATTTGGAAATTAGAAAAATGATACAAATGACTCATCTATTAAAAAACTTGGTAATCACGAGATTCAAAGCACAAATCACAACACTGTTGAGGAAAGAGGAAATAAATCTGAGGGCACTTAGATATGAGAGTTCTCAGTCCTGTAAACTCAGTCCATGTTGGACTTAAATTTTAGTATGTTCTCATTTATTACATATTTTTAAACCATGAGCACTCCAAAAATATTGCAGTAATTGTAATTGTGTCTCAGGAGTTACAGATAGATCATCTAGACAAAGCCCCTGGTTTTACATTTAGAAAATGAGGAACATTAAGTGACATTAAGTGACTTGCCCAAGGTCATCCAAAAAATAATAATAACTTTTCTTGAAGTAGTTAACGTATGCAAGCACACACTTAAAATCCAGCAGAACATTGTAAATTAGATATTAATATGTACATTTTATAATTTAGAACAAAATGCCTCAGTAAATTTCTCCAAAACATATTACTGGTAAGCAATGGATCTGGAATTAAAATCCCAGTTACCCTAACTTCAGAGCCTAGACTATAACCCAACCAAATGCTCTTTCCACGATAGCATTTACACTTTATTATTTTTATTTTGTTGATTACTTCTCTTTCAAGAGTATAACATTCTCTCCCCTGAAATTATTTGAATTTCAATCACAATATAAACATGTCCACCAGGACTTGACTAATATTTTGTTTTTATTCCAAGCTAACTTTTTGTGCTTTTCTTTTGCATATCCATTTTCTTGAGTACCATTCTTTATGGTATCTCTCCTATACCAGGTGGCTAAATGTATTCTCACTTTTGTTGCAAGAGGCCCAGGAGAATGCCTAAACTAGGTTTTTCACAAAGGAACATATTTAAAGGCTGAGTATTTGTTTTAGAAATCTTCCTAAATTAATAACTCCTAATCATTTCTTTTCATTATCAAGAAACTTTTTGCTACTTTATCAGGGTAGACTTTATGATTCTTGAAAGATTTTTGTCTACATCAAACTAATTAAGCAATTCTTGTACAAATATTTTATTACTCATATAAAAATGCCAATAAGAAATTCTAAACAGCATGACTTAAGTAGCATTAGCAAAGCCAAAAAATTAATACTTTCCTTAGCTCATATTGCATTTATGTAGGCAAATGTATATCTACTTAAACTTTTGGAAGTATTAAAAATATTTTCTAGCCATCCCACTGCTATGTTCTTTTAACACTTGGGGAGACTTGGAGAGACATTTGGAAATCGTTGGCTTAAAGGCCCTGTTGGTGTACCTCATGATCTCACCCTGACTCCCCAAAATGCCTTCTAACATTGTGCAATCCCCAGTAATATTATGGCTATCCCTGGATGGGCAAGCTCCTGGATGGGAAAAAATAGGCTAATAGTTTATGATTATTTTCTAGTGTGAGAGATATAAATCAATAAATATGACACTCCAAACTTGGAGATGTTCTTATAATATTACAACTGTAAGATTTTAAATCATTGTGATCTGAGTTATAATACATGCATATAATGGTAAAAAGCCATTAAAAATTATTGAAAAAAATTGCAGGATATAAAACATTATGTTTATGCATAGTATTTTTTAATCCATAAACATGTTACTTTTACACTAAGGGGAACAATTTGGGAAGAAAACAAAGACACCATTAATATTGGTGAAGAATAGAATGAGTTGCTGAACTTGCTGACTCCTATATTAATTCAAATTCAATGTCATCAAATTGGAGACAGTTAAATACACAGAGTGATGCAAAGGAAACGGAAATACCTTTCCAGATTAGAAGAAAGTAAATAGAAGGAGGATGAAGAAGGATGGATAGGAAGAAAAGGGGATCCCAGATGGAAGATTCTGAAGAGTGAAGGTATGCCAAGCCCTCAGTAGTTTTCAGATGAGGCAAAGGTAAGGCAATACCTCCTGAAGGTAACATTCGTGGGTATAGTGTTTTACTCCATCAAAACTGTTTCTGCACCGTACTAAATTTCACATCCAGCTCAATTATTGTAAAATACTTTGCAAAACTCACCTTTCTTTTCCATACCCGCTCTGAATGAACCATTCTACCTGGTCTTAGTTTTAGTGTTACACAATCCTTCATTTGTTTTCTTGCCTCCCCTGTTTTCAATTCCTTGTGTAAAAGGGAAGATATATTGTATGTGGGTGTGAGAAAGGATAAGAGGCATAAAGGTAGTGTTTGTATGTGTGTGTGTGTGTATTTGAAAATACTCGTCAATGTACCTAACTCAGTTATAGAAATTGCAGCAAGCCAGATGCTTCTGGGTGATGTTTGTCTGTCTCACCAATCAGGTGTGTACTTTAATTGATCTTTGTAAGATAATGGAGATGAGTATTAAAAAGGAGGCATTCTCTCCTTAGGATGTCCCCCGAGAATCTTTACTTGGTATTGACTTTTTCCTGACTTCACACACTGGGCACCCACCCTCTCTCTGTATGTCTTCTGTACCATTCTTACATTCCATACACCCTAGCTCCAAAGGACGCGTGGGTCTAGCCAGACTACTTGACCAAAGAATTGTAGTTTTACAGGATTTAGTTAATGGGCCTTCAGTGATCTCTATATCTGCATTATGTTTTGGTAAAGGCTTGAATTAGTGCCAGCTTGTTTGATCTGTATGTGCTTGTAAGTTTTTAAAGTCTTTTGCTCTAATATTTTACATGATAAATTGTTCATCTGTATGTATTAAAAATGCTTATCATTTTTAAATGAACACATCTACCTGCTTAACAATTGAATTTATCTGTTTAGAATATTCATAATATCTGTAGAGAAAAATGAAGGATGATTATCCTAATTTTTTTGCAGGCTGCTTAGGAGCCTGGGTACTTGATTGGACAAATTTGGGGGAATAGGGCAAAGGAGCTTGGGGTATGATGAAACTTATGTCCTAATTTTTGGCTTACAAATCCATATAGTAAAACAAATTCTCAATGGCATTTTTATTAGTGTGCATGTGGGTGATAACTTATTAAAATAGCTCTTGAATATTCTCAGTTACCCAGATCTATTCAGCTCTTCCAAAGCCAGGCAATAACATTTCTTCCACATTAAAACCTCATTTCAGAGCTGTCGTCCTAATTCAATTCTCTGTGCCATCTTACAGACTTTTTCTTTGAAACAAAAAACTATGCTAGTCTCTGTTTCTCTGTCCCAACTGGTTTCTTTTCTTTTTTTTTTTTTTAAAGATTTTTATTTATTTATTTGACAGAGAGAGAGACAGTGAGAGAGGGAACACAAGCAAGGGGAGCGTGAGAGGGAGAAGCAGGCTTCCCGCGGAGCGAGGAGCCCGATGCGGGGCTCGATCCCAGGACCCTGGGATCATGACCTGAGCCGAAGGCAGACGCTTAACGACTGAGCCACCCAGGCGCCCCCCAACTGGTTTCTTTTCAATGCCATAAATTTCACCCTTACAATTATTTTCATTTCACTCTAATCCTAAAAAAAAAAAAAAAAAAAAAGTACCTTTATCAAAGCCCATTATTTTTGTAAGATTCTTTTATGTCTAGAATCTAGAATAACCAGATTAAAAAAAAGTCATTTTTGTTTTTGTTATTGTTTTTCCATCTTTTTTTTTTTTTTTTGAGAGAGAGAGAGAGTACAGTGGGGAGGGGCACAGGGAGAGAAAGAGAGAGAATCTTAAGCAGTCTCCAGGCCCAGCATGGAGCCAATACCAGGCTTGATCCCACATTCCTGAGGTCAAGACCTGAGCTGAAATCCAGAGTCAGATTCTTAACTGACTGAGCCATCCAGGCACTCCTTTGTTTTGCCATCTTAAGAAAAGATAGTAATTCAGTTGCTACGGTGATTATAAAACAAAAGGATAAATTGGATGTTTATCTTAGTGTATAAATGGAAATTTCTTTAAGATGAAGTCTAAAATGAACATAAGTCAGTTTAAGCAAGTATGTATCAATATTGGAAATAGATTAGTAAGTACAAAAAGCAAATTATTATTTTTTTCTGCAAGATTACCATCAAATCAAATATTGAATTATTGGAGGCAGGGTGGAAGGGAATATGATCTGGATAAGATCTAGTCTTCATTTGACTTCATGCTTCTGCCTGAATCCATGGGGAGAACAGAGGTTTAGCATAAGTCCCTTCCATCACCTGATAGTGTTGAGTGCACAGCGGAGAGAGCCTAGCACTCAGTGGGTTACCTGCCACTGGAGGGCAGGATCACCTAATTGAAGAAAAAAAGTTATTTGCACTAGCCCCTTGTTTCATATTTTCTACCTCCAAAAAGGTTGATAATTCCACGGGGGGCAGAGTGGGAGGAATAACAAGACCCACTCATTTTTTTCAATACAGTTTACTGGAGGCCTACATTTTCTGGGTTGTTAGGATGAGTGCTTTATTTCTCATTTGGCTATAAATCCTTGTCTGTATATTCCACAGGCCATTAACTCAGAAGGAGTGCGGGTAAGAGGCATCAAGAACCCTTGTTCCTACCCAGATGTCCTTTAAATTTCTCTCTGCCAAGATTTTGCTCATCCTGTTTCTGCTAACTGGAATACCTGTGAGTCCTATCCATCCATCATGAACTCTTCTCAACTCGTCCTCCCATAAAGTAACTAAACGCTCACAGAATTTTGCTGGTGGCATTTATATAACATTTTATTACATGTATTTTTTAATAGACTTTTCAGAGCAGTTTCAGGTTCACAGAAAAAAAAATGAGCAGAAAGGACAGAGAATTCTCATATAACCCCTGCCCTTATACATGCATAACCTCTTCTATCAACATCCCACACCAGAGTTATACATTTGTTACAATCAATAACCTTCATTGACACCTTATCATCCAAAGCCCATAGTTTACATTAGGGTTTACTCTTGGTGTGGTATGTGCTAATGATTTTAATAAATATATAATGATATGTAGTCACCATTATAGTATCATACAGCATAGTTTCACTGCCCTAAAATATGTATTTATTAATTGTCTTACGCCCTTCATTAGAATGTAAGATTCTTAAGTAGAGGGACTGAATTTTATTGATCACAGCCTTCCCAGTATTAGAACGAACAGGGCTCTGTGTGAAGTTAAGGATAAAAAATTTTAATTGAATTGGTAATTTTCAGTGACTATAATACAGAAAGAAAAGTATGCATCTTGTATGCTGCTTAGTATTGAAATGCAATCTTATTTTTTGTAAGAACTGCCCAGTGAGTGATCTCTTATCAACCACGGAGTAAAATGCTCCCACACTCAATTAAAACAGGGATGGCACTCTCATAGCTTGGGATTAGTCAAAGAACCACTATTACCAGTTTAAAATTAAACATTGAATGTAACTTTATCCATATGTTAGGATGGTTAAGGCTGCTCTTTAGGAAGGGATAAAATCCTTGAAAACTCACATTATCTGTTATATTTTACCCCCCCCCTCCATTACCCACCATAGACCTGGCTCTGAAACATTATATATTCCTTAAAATGGGAAATGCTACATGTTATACATCTTACACAGTGGCTTAAGTACCTAAAGATCATACTCAAAAGAGGATACCCTTATGAAGTTTGCCTGGGTTGTAGCACAGGAACCTATCCTTGTTTCATGCAGTTTAATATTTTTTACCAAGTACTTGCATAAAGATCTGGGTATTCTTTATAAGAAATTAGAGACTGCTTTCCCAAAGCTTGAAGGATTTAAAGTGAATATAGGTAATCAGCTATCTATTCTCAAGGCAATGAAAGTGCCTTTCAATTTTGGATATTATAAGTGACAATTTAGCAAACAAAATAGCCAAATCAAAAAAACTAAGCTAAAATGGATATATAAGGTCCTGAATAGAGGGCTAAAATTTAATGCAGAAAATATTACTCAACATTTAAAGTACCACCTAACTTTTTAAAGCCTAGATATTATAGTTAATATTACACCCAAATTGGGTGAACATTATAAAGTATCTTACAAAACACTAATATCTTTAAGGACTACATTCATAGAAATGTAACTGTGACGAGAGAGGAGATAATCTTACTCACTGAATTCATGTCACTGCATATGCCTGGAATAGTGTGTTCCATTTAGGGAGCTCTTAATAAGACAGTTAGTAGAGTGAACCCAGAAGAAATCATCTGTAATTATTTGCTTACTCTAAAGAAAATATATTTCTTAACAAGTCCCTAGCAACATATTAATTATATCAAAATTTACTTCTTTAATAACTATTATTGTACACTTAGTAAATGTAAGTCAGTGTATTTGGCAATGCAGTTGTAGTAGGCAAAATAAAAACTCCCCAAATATGTCTGCATCATAATTGCAAGAATGGATAAATATGTTATTTTACATGGCAAAAGTGACTTTCCAGATGTGATTAAATTAAGGACCTTCAGATGGAAAGATTATTCTGGATTATCTGGGTAAATTCAATCTAATCACATGAGTCCTTAAAACTGGAGAATTATTTTGACTGTGGTGATAGAAAGAGATGTGATGACAGAAGCGAGGTTAGAGAGATGCTATGTTGCTGGCTTTGAAGATGAAGAGAAGGGTCCATGAGCCAAGGAATGCAGGCAGCCTCTAGAAGCTGGAAAAGTCAAAGAAACAAATAGATTCTCCCCTAGAGCTCCCAAAAAGGAATGCAGCCCTGCCAACATTTCAGCCCAGTGAAATTCCTGTTGGACTTCTGACCTATCGAACTATATGATAATAAATTTACATTACTTTAAGCCACTATATTTGTGATAATTTGTTATAGCAACAATAAAAAAACTAATACAGCAGCCTATTCTTCAGTGGAGGAGGTCTACATAAAAGAATTACCCAGTCATAGAAGAGAGTCCAATATGGTGGAGGAGTAGGAGACCTTAGTTTCTTCTGGTCCCAGGAATTCAGCTAGATAGCTATCAAATCATTCTGAACACCTGTGAACTTAACCAGAGCTCTAAGAAGAGAATAGCTGCAACTCTACAAATAGAAAAGTGACCACTTTCTGCAAAGTAGGAGGCAATATATGGGAAGATAGACCTCTGGGGGAGGGGGCTTCCATCGGCCAGCACTGGATAGTGATATAGCAGTGGAGCACCAAATCAGAACTTTAAAAGTCTGCTCCAGGGAGGGAAGTCCCTGCCTGAAAGATGCTCAGGTGGTGAAGCGGGGCAGATCCTAGGTGGGACAATGTGGTTTCAGGATCCCTGAGGTCACATTAAGACCAGGGGTGCCTGGGTGCAGGAGAGTTCCCAGGCATCTGAGTAGGGAAGCTGGCTGCAATTAGCAAGCCTAGGAGTGGGTTCTTATCTCAGTGTTGCCATAAACTACAAACCCCAGCGTGGTTAGGAGACTTCTCTCTGAGCAGGGGCCCAGCAAGTGCCAGAACAGCCAGGAGACACCCCCTGCCCTCCCTTGGAAGGAGCAGTGTGGGTGCCCGCCACAGGAGTTTTCAGGGTTTGGAGACTTGAAACAGTGTTGCATACCTGAGATAGAAATGCTCAGTCACAGGCTGGGTGAGCATGGAGTGTGGACGGAGACCAGGGAAACAGGAGTGATTGACTGCCTTTCCCTGAGGGTGCACTGAGGAGTGGGGCCCCAAGCTTTTGGCTCCAGGGCTAGAGATTGGGAGGTCACCATTTTCATTCTCATCCTCTAAAGTGGTGCAGAAAGCCTTCAGAGAAAAGTCACATAGAGCAAACTGGAGCAGATTACTTAGCTTGGCCCCCTGACAAGGGCAGTGCAATTCTGCCCAAGCAAAGACACCTGAGAATCAGCGCAACAGGCCCCTCTTCCTGAAGATCAGCAAGAATATCTGACCAAGACCAAGTTTACCGATCACACAGAACTGTAAAACTCCAGCACTAAGGGAAAATAACGTATAGAATTTATGAGTTTTTTTTTTTCCCACAATAGTTTAGTCTTTCAATTTTAATTTTTTTCTCATTCTTTTTCAACCAATTTCTTATTTTATCAACTCTTTTTTAAAATTTTTAAAAATTTTCTTTTTTACACTTACATTCTATCCTTTCATTGTATTTAATTTTATTTTTGTATATATATAAGTCTTTATTTACAATTTGGGATGCAGTTTCTTCTAACAAACAGACCAATGTACACCCAGAATCTAGTGTATTGCTCTGTTCTGTTCACCTGTCTGATTATATTCTCTCTTTTTTAAATTTAATTTTTTTTTTCGATTTTGGGTCTTTTCCATTTTGTTTAGTGTTATATGTCTCTGGGGTCATTGTTGCCATTTTAGTATTTTGTTCTCTTGTTCATCTATTCTTCTCTGGACAGAACAACAGGTTGGAAAAACTCACATCAAAAAAGAGAACAAGAGGCAGTACTGACTGCCAGGGACCTAATCAGTATGGATATAAGTAAGATGTCACAACTACAGTTCAGAAAAAGGATTATAAGGATATTAGCTGGGCTTCAAAAGAGCATAGAAGTCACTAGAGAATCCCTTTCTGGAGAAATAAAAGAACTAAAATCTAATCAAGTCAAAATAAAAAAAGGCTATTAATGAGATGCAATCAAAAGTGGAAGCTCTAACTGAGGCAGGAGAGAAAATTAATGATATAGAAGACAAAATGATGGAGAGTAAAGAAGCTGAGAAAAAGAGAGATAAACAACTACTGGATCACAAGGGGAGAATTCGGGAGATAAGTGATATCCTAAAGTGAAACAATATTAGAATAATTGGGATCCCAGAAGAAGAGGAAAAGAGGAGGGCAGAAGTTATATTGGAGCAAATTATAGTGGAGAATTTCCCTAATCTGGGGAAGGAAACAGGCATTCAAGTCCAGGAGGCACAGAGAACCCCCTTCAAAATTAATAAAAATAGATCAATACCTTGACATGTAATAGTGAAACTTGCAAATCTGAGACAAAGAGAAAATCCCAAAAGCAGCTCAGGACAAGAGGTCCATAACCTAAGGCTAGAAACATTAGACTGGCAGCAGACCTCTCCACAGAGACCTGGTAGGCCAAAAAGCACTGGCATGATACATTCAGGGTGCTAAATGAGAAAAATATTCAGCCAAACAGCAAAGATGTCATTCAAAATAGAAGGAGAGATAAAAAAAAAAAACTTCCAAGACAAACATAAACTAAAAGAATTTGCAATCACTAGACCATCCCTGCAAAAAATATTAAAGGGGATCCTTTAAGTGAAGAGAGAGCCCAAAAGTAACATAGACCAGAAAAGAACAGGGACAATATACAGAAACAGTGACTTTAAAGATAATACAATGATACTAAATTCATATCTTTCAATAGTTACTCTGAAAGTAAATGGGCTAAATGGCCCAATCAAAAGACATAGGGTGTCAGATTAGATAAAAAAGCAAGATCCATCAATATGCTGTCTGCAAGAGACTCATTTTAGACCCAAAGACACCTCCATAATGAAAGTGGGGGGGTGGAAAACCATTTATCCTGCTAAAGGGCATCAAAAGAAAGCTGGGTTAGGAATCCTTATATCAGACAAATTAGATTTTAAACCAAAGACTGTAATAAGAGATGAGGAAGGACACTATATCATAATTAAAGGGTCTATCCAACAACAAGATCTAACAATTGTAAATATTTATGCCCCTAACATGGGAGCAGCCAATTTTATAAACCAATTATTAACAAAATTAAAGAAACACATTAATAATAATACAATAATAGTAGGGGACTTTAACAGGCCCCTCACTGCAATGGACAGATCAACTAAGCAGAAGATCAACAAGTTCAAAGAACAAGTGTTCAAAACCTTTGGGATACAGCAAAGGCAGTCCTAAGAGGGAAGTATATAGCAATACAAACCTTTCTCAAGAAACAAGAAAGGTCTCAAATACACAACCTAACCTTACACCTGAGGGAACTGGAGAAAGAACAGCCAGTAAAGCCTACACCCAGCAGGAGAAGAGAATTAATAAAGATTAGAGCAGAAAACAGTGAAATAGAAACCAAAAGAACAGTATAATAGATCAACAATACTAGGAGCTTGTTCTTTGAAAGAATTAATAAGATTGATAAACCCCTGGCCAGACTTATTAAAAAGAAAAGAGAAAGGACCCAAATAAATAAAATCATGAATGAAAGAGGAGAGGTCACAACCAACACCAAAGAAATACAAACAATTATAAGAACATATTATGCGCAACTATATGCCAAAAAATTAGGCAATCTGGAAGAAATGGATGCATTCCTAGAGCCATACAAACTACCAAAACTGAAACAGAAAGAAATAGAAAACCTGATCACCCCCATAACCAGCAAAGAAATTGAAGCAGTATTCAAAAGTCTCCCAACAAATAAGAGCCCAGGGCTTGATGTCTTCCCAGGGGAATTCTACCAACCATTTAAAAAAGAATTAGTACCTATTCTTCTGAAGCTGTTTCAAAAAATAGAAATGGAAGGAAAACTTCCAAACTCTTTCTGTGAGGCAAGCATTACCTTGATCCCAAAACCAGAGAAAGACCCCACCAAAAAGAATTATAAACCAATACCCCTGATGAACATGGATGCAAAAATTCTTACCAAGATACTACCCAGTTGGATCCGACAGGGCATTAAAAGGATAATTCACCATGACCAAGTGGGATTTATTCGTGGGCTGCAAGGGTGGTTCAACTTCATTAATAAAAGAGAGGACAAGAACCATATGATCTTCTCAATAGCTTAAGATAAAGCATTCGATAAAGTACAGCATCCTTTCTTGGTTAAAACTCTTCACAGTGTAGGGACAGAGGGAACAAACCTCAATATCATAAAAACCATATACCAAAAGCCCATGGCGAATATCATTCTCAATGGGGAAAAATTGAGAGTTTTTCCCCTAAGGCCAGGAACATGGCAAGGATGTCCACTATCACCACTGTTGTTGAACATAGTACTGGAAGTCCTAGCCTCAGCAATCAGACAACAAAGAGAAATAAAAAGCATCAGAATCGGCAGAGAAGAAGTCAAACTCTCACTCTTCACAGATGACATAATACTGTATGTGGAAAACCCAAACGACTCCACCCCAAAATTGCTAGAGCTCATAAGGAATTCAGCAATGTAGCAGGATATTAAATCAGTGCACATTTGCATTTCTATACACAACAATGAGACTGAAGAAAGAGAAATTAAGGAGTCGATCCCATTTACAATTGCACCTAAAACCATAAGATACCTAGGAATAAACCTAACCAAAGAGGCAAAGGATCTGTACTCAGAAAGCTATAGAACACTCATGAAAGAAATTAAGGAAGACACGAAGAAATGAAAAAAGGTTCCATGCTCATGGATCGGAAGAAAAAATGTTAAAATGTCTATGCTACCTAGAACAATCTATACATTTAATGCAATCCCTATCAAAATACCATCAACTTTTTTCACATAGCTGGAACAAATAATCCTAAAGTTTGTATGTAACCAGAAAAGACCCCGAATAGCCAAAGGAATGTTGAAAAAGAAATCCAAAGCTGGTGGCATCACAATCCCAGATTTCAAGCTCTATTACAAACATCAGGGAGATAAAAATCAAACTACAATGAGATACCACCTCACACTGGTTAGACTGGCTAAAATTAACATGTCAGGAAATGACAGATGTTGGCGAGGATGAAGAGAAAGGGGAATCAGACCCTCTTACACTGTTGGTGGGAATGCAAGCTGGTGCAGCCACTCTGGAAAATGGTATGGAGGTTCCTCAAAAAAGTTGAAAATAGAGCTACTCTATGACCCAGCGATTGCACTACAGGGTATTTACCCCAATGATACAAATGTGGTGATCTGAAGGGGCACCTGCACCCCAGTGTTTATAGCAGCAATGTCCACAATAGCCAAACTATGGAAAGAGCCCACATGTCCATCGACAGATGAATGGATAAAGAAGATGTGGTATACACACACACACACACACACACACACACACACACACACAATGGAATACTACTCAGCCATCAAAAAAAGAAATCTTGCCATTTGCAATGATGTGGATAGAACTTGAGGGTATTAAGCTAAGCAAAATAATCAGAGAAAGACAATTATCATATGATCTCATTGATATGTGTAATTTAAGAAACAAAACAGAGGATCATAGGGGTAGAGAGGAAAAAAATAAAACAAGACGAAATCAGAGAGGGAGACAAACCATAAGAGCCTCTTAATCACAGGAAACAAACTGAGGGTTACTGGAAGGGAGGGGGTAGAGGGATGGGGTAACTGGGTGATGGACATTAAGGAGGGCATGTGATGTAATGAACACTGGCTATTATATAAGACTGATGAATCACTGACCTCTACCTCCTAAACTAATAATACATTATATGTTAATTAATTGAATTTAAATAATAAATAAATAAATAAATAAATAAATAAATAAATAAAAGAATTGTCCAATCAGAAATGTGAAGTCGTTTGAAGGAAAAATGAGCAAAATATGTGGGCTTGTCCATATCTAATCTAGTCATTGAATTGATGATCAGAAGGATTAGACATTCCTGACTGATGATTTGGACAGTCACAAAGGCATGGTCAAAGACAATTGAGATACAATGTTTTTACAGGAGCTGTAATAGTCAGTGTTTAATCTAGGAAGCAGAACCACCATGAATTCAGAAGTAGATTGATTATAGGAATTTCACTGAGGAATTGAAGTATGAGAGGTCTTAGGAACCAGTCATGCCAAACCAAGCACATTTAACCACTAAAGAGGGGCCATGATGGAGAAGTCATTGGGAAGTTGTTGCCTCTGTATGTCTGCAGCTAAAAGTCCAGTGAGGGGCCTGCAGCCACTGTTGAACAAGAGGGCCATTTGTCAGGAAAAAGAGCTGACCACAGAGTGGAGGAGATAAAGAACAACCTGAACATTGCTGGCACCTTTGCATTTATCTATCACCACATCTAACCACAACAACATTCAGAGATTAGAGGCTATTGCCTTTATAGCTCATGCAGATTTCTCTTTTGGCTAACTCAGAACCCAAACCGACCCAGGGAAGGGGATTCTGGGAAATGTAGTTGCCAGCTTCACCAAGTTGGCAATTAACAGTCCACCACTACAGGAGTTATACTTTAGGAGGAGCACATGTGATTGTTTATATTCACATGGGAAGGCATCTAAGATGGTTTGGGAACATTGAAACAGTTTCATCATTTTTTGTGCCTACTTCCATATCTGCACATTCAGGTGTCAAGGTCAACTAAAATCCCTGTTACACATTTTCCCCTCCAATTTTTAGTGACTGTCTTTCTTTGTAGTAACTGACTTTACTCTTTTTTTTTTTTTTTTTTTGCAATTACAGAGTAGTATTCAGTTAACAGAACAATTATTTCATAGAAGCTGCATCAGAGACAACTGAAGATGAAAAACTACCATCTCCATATATAACTAATTTGTGCTGTGCACCAAGAACCTGCTTTAAATTTCCATGCCAATTTACAACCCCCATACTGTACCAGGCAAGGTTAGTGGCTATTGAAAATACCACCAGGACAGGGCTATCTAAAGACACATTCAGTAGTGTGTTAACTATACAAAAAGGACACTGTACAGTTTAAAAACAAATCTTACACAGCCTTACATTTCAATTTTTTTCTTTAAAAGGAGTGAGTTGTGTACAGGGCGGTTAAATGCTTTATAGACAAGAAAAAAAAACTGCACTAGAACCAACTTATTCATCATTATCTTCTTCTTTATCTTCTTCGTCTTCCTCCTCGTCATCCTCTTCATCTTCCTCATCTTTCTCCTCTTCCTTCTTTTTCTTGCTCTTTTCAGCCTTGACAACTCCCTTTTTTGCCGCATCAGGCTTTCCTTTAGCTCGGTATGCAGCAATATCCTTTTCATATTTTTCCTTCAGCTTAACAGCCTTCTTTTCATAAGGCTGCTTGTCATCTGCAGCAGTGTTATTCCACATCTCTCCCAGTTTCTTTGCAACGTCACCAATGGATAGGCCGGGATGTTCTCTGTTCTCCTTTGATTTTTGGGCGATACTCAGAACAAAACAAGAAAAAGGCCGAAGGAGGCCTCTTGGGTGCATTGGGATCCTTGAACTTCTTTTTTGTTTCCCCTTTAGGGGGGATATAAGTTTTCGTTTCTCTTTCATAACGGGCCTTGTCCGCCTTTGCCATGTCTTCAAATTTTCCTTTTCTTTAGCAGACATGGTCTTCCACCTTTCTGAGCACTTCTTAGAAAACTCTGAGAAGTTGACTGAAGCATCTGGGTGCTTCTTCTTGTGCTCCTCTCAGCAAGTTTGCACAAAGAATGCATATGATGACATTTTGCCTCTCGGCTTCTTAGGATCTCCTTTGCCTGTGTTTAATTATTTTCCTCAGCGAGGCACAGAGTCGCTCAGTGCCCGTCTGGCTCTCACTTGCCCCGGCACTGTCTCTATGGAGCTCAGTGTACCTGACTTCACTCTTTTAGGGACATTAATGGGGGAAATGTCAATTGTATATGCATTGTGAGTGGGAAAAATTCAGTCTTCTTCCTACATGTTTTTCCTTTACTCTCACATTACTACCACACTAACAACACTTCAACACCATGCAGTTCTCTGTGACATCTGCTGAGTGTCCTACAATTTAACTCAATTCTGACACTGTGCACCTGGAGATAAGCTCGGATCCTACAGGTTAAGGACTCAGTCCCATGAGAATGACCCCCCTCCTGATTTCAGATGTCAATTGAAATTACTAGTAGGTCCTTAGGTTACTCACAACTTTTGTCAACTTGGCTACAAATCCAGGATTCCCATGACCTCCTTCACTTTGGATTAAATTATTTGCTAGAACAGCTCACAGAATTCAAGGAAACACTTGCATTTACAAGTTTATTATGTAATGAAGTATATGATGACCGATACAGATGAACAACCAAATGAAGAGATACCTAGGGTGAGATCTGGGAGGGTCCCGAGCATAGGGGTTTCTGAGTAGTGGGAGTACATCACTCTCTCCATACATGGCTATGTTCACCAACCTGAAAGCTCTCTGAACCCTATACTTCTGGAATTTTTAAGGAGGCTTCATCACATAGGCATGATCAAACATTAACTCCCTGTTCCCTCACTGGAGAATGAGAGTTGGGATTGAAAATTCCAAGCTTCTAATTATGGCTTGATCTTTCTGTTGACCACCCCCATTCAGGAGCCCACCAAGAGTCACTTCGTTAGAACAAATGACCTACTATGACCCAGGTAATTCCAAGGGATTTAGGAGCTCTGTCAGAAACTGAGATCAAAGACCAAATACTAGAACAAAAGATGTTCCTAGTGCTCTTATCACTTAGGAAATTATAAAGGTTTTAGTTTTGTGTGTGTGTGCGTGCATGTGTGCGTGCGTGCGTGTGTGCTTGTATAATTTCACACAG
Organism: Halichoerus grypus; assembly: GCF_964656455.1. Classification (NCBI taxonomy): domain Eukaryota; kingdom Metazoa; phylum Chordata; class Mammalia; order Carnivora; family Phocidae; genus Halichoerus; species Halichoerus grypus. Next base: position 71,361,772 of record NC_135723.1, read on the forward strand.
TGACAGAAAACACATTGAATGAATTGTTAAATGATATTGAATGAATGACAATGAATGAACTGTTCTAAAAAATAAGTTAATAGTATTTTGATAAAATGGATATTTCTTTGCATTTGCTTGCAGACAACAATATTAGAGTATTAGTTAGATTTTTAAAATAATTGGTGTATTAGAAAATATCACAATTTCTTATTAGAAGAATTACTTTGTTTTTAAGATTGTTATATTGTTCTTGAGGACTTTATGGTATACTCACTTTAGTGTCTGAACAAGCTATTTAAAAATTTAAAAAATAGGGGAACCTGGGTAGCTCAGTCAGTTAAGCATCCAACTCTTGATTTTGGCTCAGGTCATGATCTCAGGGTCGTGAGATACAGCCCCTCATCAGGCTTCTCGCTCAGTGCAGAGTCTGCTTGTCCCTCTCCCTCTGCATTCTGCACTCTCTCTCTCTCAAATAAATAAATAAGTAAAATCTTTAAAAAATTAAGAAATATGGGGCGCCTGGGTGGCTCAGTCATTAAGTGGCTGCCTTCAGCTCAGGTCATGATCCCAGGGTCCTGGGATCAAGTCCCGCATCGGGCTCCCTGCTCAGCGGGGAGTCTGCTTCTCCCTCTCCCACTCCCCCTGCTTGTGTTCCCTCTCTCGCTGTGTCTCTCTCTGTCAAATAAATAAATAAAATCTTTAAAAAAAAAAAGTTTGCTGCCCAATAAAAAAAAAAAAATTAAGAAATATGTTACTGTAGACCCATTGTTTTGTATCAAATATTCAAGAAATTCCAATTTTAGTAATTAATATAATTTAAAATGAAAATATTTTCAATTTTGTTGTATTTCAGTTACCATATGGCAAATATTATACTATTTTAAATATTAATATTAATAAATATAAATATATATTAAGTATATATTTAAATGTGGGGGATAGCACTTCATGTAAGCATCAGTAAAATCCCTAAAATATTTTGAGTAGTGGAGACTGCAGATATCAGGTACATTATAAATCTTGCCAATGATTTAGATTACTGTGCATTGTTGTGTGGAACATGTAAAGGATATGCCAAGGGTTTAATTTAAACATCGTAAGTAAAATCGGTGTTACTGATTATCCCACTCTGTATTTATCAATCCATAAATAAGTCTATTTTTTATCTTAGTAGTGTTATAAATAATTTCCATAAAAATAACTTGTAAGAAAAGAAAAATATGTCACACATTAGTTGAACTTACATTTTCTCTTTTATTATAAAAATAATGATCCACATATAATGTGCCACTTTTTCTAAATGCTATAAAGATTAATTCAAATACAAGTTATTTGTGTCTTTTTTTTATTATGTTACGTTAATCACCATACATTACATCATTAGTTTTTGATGTAGTGTTCCATGATTCATTGTTTGCATATAACACCAGTGCTCCATTCAGTACATGCCCTCTTTAATACCCATCACCAGTTATTTGTGTTTTAAAGCAGTAAGAGTACAATCACCTACACTCTTCCTAAAACATTGCAGTTTTGTAGCCTAATATAATAATTTTTAGTTATGTTTGTCTGGCTGGCACAGTGTTTATATAAATGTCTTTGAAAAGTTTTATGTAGTGCATGGATGCACTAGTCCATCCACAGCTACCGCAACTACCACTCCTCCCCCTTATTTTTCTCCTGCTTAAGTCAACATTTATGTTTTCATTAGACATGTATAGGTATTTCACTTTTCTGATCCTTGACGTACAACATATATATCATTCTCTCCTCTAGCTTAGTTTTTGTGACTCCATCTCACCTGCTGTCCTCCAAGCATTTTAAGGAAATGGGTTATGTCTTATTCATCTTCATATTCTCCCAAGTGCTTTACACAAGGGAGGAATTCAATATGAATTTATTGAAATAGTTGAAGAGGTGGGAAATAACTTGAACATATATAGAGGATGCTCTCTGAATATTTAAAGAATTAAAAGCAAATTTCATATTTTATAAAACTAGGAGTTTTAGGAAGGTAGCAGTCTGTGGTAACTAATTAACCCTTTTAGACTAAATAAAACCTTCAACAAAACAATAACTCGCATTCCTTAGTCTTAATTTTTCCTGTGATCTGGATTTTATTACCAGTGTCTAAGATTGCTAAATTTTCTTTAATTCATATATTAACAAAGTATCAAATGTACATACTTTAAAAAATCAAATATTTAAATGAGCATATAATAGAAAATAATAGTCACCCTGATATGTGTATGTATATATGTGTGTTTTTGTATCTTAAGGTAAAAATTAATAAGAATGTAAGATGGATTATGATTATTAGGATAAAAAATTGATTTTAAGAACTGAGTAAAATGCATTTGAAATCTCAACATCTGCTCCATTCATTCACATTCCATAATAATAAATCTTTGACCATTTGAAAATATCATTAGTGGGTGTCAGAATTATCTTTTGTCTTAGGTAAGTAAGCAAACAAATACTAAGCACTCATTCTTGTGAGGTCACTTATTACCTATAAAAACTGGCTTGGGGACCAAAGAGTTATTTTATAATTACATAAATCTTTGAATGATTTTTCACCCCTAAATATATTTAGATTACAGGGACAGAACTGATCATGGATATTATCCCCAAAGAAAGCCCTTGAACCAAGATTTATAACTTTCTTAGAACTAGATTAGAAGAAAACATTTCTTAATGCAACTTATTTTGCTATTCACAGAAATTTGGCATATTGTCTTATTGGTTTTTACATCATTCAAGTGACTAAAAATGTATGAAAATAACAACACCATATACATTTACCATAAGAGAGGGAAGTGTATGTCTTGGTAATTTTATTGCTTAGATACTTTTGAAGATGGTTATATGTTACAAATGTTATATTAGCAATGCTTCAAAAAGATGTTTCTTAAACCTTGGGACAGATAATTCTTTTTCATGACTTTACGCTTTAATGCCAAACTATACCTCTTACCCATAAAAGAATCATCTAGCATGCTTAAGGAATAACAAGGATATAGTTTGTCTATGATACCAATATAGCCAGATAAAATGTGAAAAAAACCCATTAAATACTTTCGCTGGTACCATATAAACACTTCATAAAAAGAAATCTCTATAACCCAAATGGAAGCATCTTAGTTGCTTACTTTATACTTAGTATTGTTGGGTTATAAAATTAGAAAAATTCAAATTATGGAAACATAATTAAAACCCTTTTCTATTTCTGTTGTGTCAGAAAGCTGAGAGTTTATAACATGGTAATATACTATGGTTTCATGCTGTCCTTTTTTGTCTGGTATTAAAAAAAATGTCTATATTGGGGTACAATTTTAGTCATCTCATATCTTGGTGGGATCTGGATCTTAAAAAAAAAAAAAAAGGTTTTACAAGGAAATATGAGACCTCCCAGTGGATTTGCATTAGTCTAGTATGTTTTTAATTCAAAAGTTGAGCATGGAAATAGTAAGCAAAGGATTTTAAAGTCACATTATTATTACATTTGATTATAATAAAGATGATGAAATCTCCATGCAAAGGCATGCAGTAGCCACTCAATATCATGCTAATTTCTTTTCTCTATTATCATTAATCAGACATGAATTATTAATGAGATACTTCTAATGATTTTGATTTGTGAGCCTTTGTAATTTATGAATTTCTTCAAATTGAAAATCTCCAGGGTGAAAAAATATCTCATCTTTATGTATATTCTGTCAACTCAGAGTATGCTACCAAGTCAATCTACCAGGAGAATGCAGCCAACCTGTAGATGGATATTTCGATCTATAGAGGTGATTTTAGCTGCATTTTATTTCCAATTAGAGATAGAAGTTTGGTGATGGCTCCTTAGAAAATCACCTTGTAAAGGCTGACTTCAAGGCCAACTTCCATTCCATTTAGGAGATATGTACCATTTCAGATTCCCTCAAATGGGGAAGACTGTACTGTGGCCCTGGAATAGTTTGGCTGCACTTAAATTTTGGCTCTACTTCTTGCTATGGGTATGATCTCTCCATGCCTTGGTTTGAGTATCACTAAAAGTAGAATAAAAATACATAAAATTGTTTTGAGAAATGAATCCAATTAATCTACATAAACTTCATGGCATAATGTGCTGTTCAAAAAGGTTAACTCTAGCCAGAATAAATGACCTTGAGGCAATTTCTGAACTCTAAATAATTTGTAGTGTATCTTGATGATTTTCCCCAGGCTCTTCTTCATAACTAGAGAAAAGTAAAGGGTCTTGATGAAATACATATTCATTGGTTCTATTCTTTAGGGCAAGGTTTGGCAAAATTTATCCATAAAGGGCCATAAAACAAAAGCAGGCTACAGGCAGGATTTGGCCTGCTGCTTGTCATTTGCCAACCCTGCCTTAAAACAAAGAAAAGACATTTTTGTGAATGATAGATTCATCTTTAAATAGCTGTTATTTTTTCTAATTAAAATTTAATCCATGCTTACTGTGAAATATAACAAAGAAAATAGTTTGAGAATATGGAAATGTTTTTCTATATTACTCATAATCACATAACTCACAAGTAACTACTTTCAACAGTTAGTGATTTTCTTTATAGAATTTCTATTTATCTATCTATCTAAACAGAATTAGAAATATGCTATGAAGACTTCCAGGGAAGATGGTGGAGTAGGAGGATCCTAAGCTCACCCCATCTCACATGTACAACTAGATAACATTCACATCGGTGTAAATAACCCAGAAGACAACCCAAAGACTGGAAGAACAAACTCTACAAATAAATGTAGAGAAGAGGCCACATCAAAGAGGGTAAGAAGGGCAGAGACATGGTTGGGAGTGATAGGGGGGACCCTTGGGACTGTCCCTAGGAAGGAAAGATCCCACAGGTGCAGAGAGTGGAGAGAAACAGACTCTACACTGGTGAACCCACATGGGAAAGACAAATCCCCATATTATTTGGCTTTGAAAACCAGAGGGGCCAAATTTCACCAATTCTTACAACCTGCAAGACTTAAAACCTGGAACTTTAAGAATCAGCAGTTTCTGCTCTGAGAGAACCAGAAGGGCAGGGGGATGAGAGGAAACTCAGTCCTCACCCTTAAGGAGACAGCATAACAAGCAGGCCAGTGGAAATACAGCATAGAAACAGCAGTTTGAAAATCCCATGGGGTATAGGGAAGGGAGATTTGTTTATTAATCTCAGAGCCTGTGTTGGAGCAGCAGGGATCATTGGGAGACTTGTCCAGGAACAAAGGAGCTGGCCAGAGCCATTCCCTCCCCACACCCCCAAGCTGAGTACACCATGCAGTGCTGAAACTGGAGACCTAACTTACTAACCTCTGTGCCCCGCCTACATGTTCCCCTGTAGACACGCCCCCTCCAGCCAGGCCTCAGCTCCAGGTCTTTTCCTACAGTAGACTAGTACAAACTTTGCCAACACCTCACTTACTCTCCCACCCCCGTCCCTGCATGCTTCTGCAGATCCACCCCCTTCAATGCACTCTTGGCTGGAACCCATCCAAAGTGGTGCCACAAGCCTGGCAGTGTGCAAACAGCCCCAACAGGGGCCAGCATCACTCCAAAGTGATAACCACACACACCAGTCAGACTGTGACTTTAGCAGTGGGCTGGGGCAGACAGCTGGTCTGATGGCAGACCCCACTGACCAATAAAAGCTTCTTGGAGGACAAGAGAGGGAAAGCAACCTGCTGTTTGGTGCTACCACATTTCTGACAAATGCCTGGTCTGACTCAACACAAGTCCAAGGAAGCCACAGACTGGCCCACTAACAGCACAGGAATGAAATACTGCCCACAACAGGCAGAGATACATTTCAGTTGACCAGACTGAAGGCAAATGTGGCTCAACCACAAAAGCAGGCTGCATGCAACACACATAGGGGACACCCCTGAAGTACTAGGTCCAGGTGAACAGGGGACACTACACTGAAGGGCACTACAGGACTTCTTCTTCATTAGGCTACTACTTTCAAGAGAAGGAGACGTAGCTGACTTTATTAACACATGGAAACAGACAGAGGGTTAGACAAAATAAGGAGACAGAGGAATATGTTCCAAATGAAAGAACAGGAAAAAAATCACAACATGGTAACCTAAGTGAAATCGAGAAAAGTAATGTGCCTGACAGAATTTAAAGTAATAATCATAATGACAATCACTGGACTTGAGGAAAGAGTGAAGGGCCTCAGTGAGAACCTTTACAAAGAGATAGAAAACATAAAAAAGAATCAATCAGAGATGAAGAACTCAATGAATGAAATTAAAAATACACTACATGGAATAAATAGTAGACTAGATGAAGCAGAAGAATGATTAGTGACCTAGAGAACAGAGTAATGAAAAGCAATAAAGCTGAGCAGGTGAGAAAAAAAAAATATGAAAATAGACTTAGAGAACTCACCACCAAGCATAATAACATTTGCATTATAGGGATCTAAGAAGGGGAAGAGAAAGAAAAAGAAAAAGAGAAGGAAAAAAAAAAAAGAAGAAATAATAGCTGAAAACTTCCTGAATCTGGGGAAGGAAACAGAGAAGCCCCAAACAAAATCAACCCAAGGAGGTTTGCACCAAGACACATAGTAATTAAAGTGACAAAAAGTAGTGATAAAGAGAGAATTTTAAAAGCAGCAAGAGGAAAAAAGAAAACAGTTACATACAAGGGAAACCCAATGAGGCTATCAGCTGATTTTTCTCAGCAGAAATATTGCAAGCCAGAAGGAAGTGGCATGACATACTCAAAGAGCTGGGTGGCAAAAATCTGCAGCCAAGAATATTCTATCCAGCAAGGCTCTCATTCAGAATAGAAGGGGAGATAAAGAGTTTCCCAGGCAAACAAAAGTTAAAGGAATTCATGAACACTAAACCAACCCTACCAGAAATGATAAAGGGGACTCTTTGAGTGGAAAGGAAAAATCATCAGTAGGAGTTAGAAAAGTAGGATGCACAGAAGCAGTGAAATTCAGTATATCTTATAAAGATTGGCCAAGAGACTTACAAAATGAAAGGATGTAAGGTATGATACCATGTATCTAAAATATGGGGGGTGGAGAGGGAAGTAAAGAATGGGTTTAAACTTAAGGGCCCATGAACTTAATATAGACTGCCATATGCAGAAGATGTTATATACAAACCTAATGGTAACTGCAAATCGAAAACAGTAATAGGTATGCAAAAAATAAAAAGAAAGGATCCAAGTATATTGCTAAAGAAAGCCAACTAATCATGAGAGAAGAGAGCAAGAAAGGAACAGAGAAGAACTACAAAAACACCATAAAACAAGTAACAAAATGGCAATAAGTACATAACTGTCGATAATTACTTTGAATGTAAATAGACTAAGCTCTCCAATCAAAAGACATAAGGTGACAGAATGGATGAAAAAGTAAGACTCATCTATATGTTGCCCACAAGAGACTCATTTCAGACCTAGAGACACATGCAGATTGAAAGTGAAGGGATGGAGAGGACTTTATCATGCAAATTGATGTGAAAAGAAAGCTACAGTAGCAATACTTATATGTTGGACAAAATAGACTTTAAAACATGGACTGTAACAAGAGACAAAGAAGGACACTATATAATAATAAAGGGAATAATCCAACAAGAAGATATAATACACCCAACATGGGAACACCCAAATACATAAAATAATAACAAACATAAAGGAAGTAATAGATAGTAATAAATAATTGTAGGGGACTTTGACATCCCACTTATATCAATGGATAGATCATCCAAACAGAAAATCAACAAGAAAACAGTGGCTTTGAATGACACATTGGACCAGATGGATCTAACAGATATATACAGAACATTCTATCTAAAAACAGCAGACTACACTTTCTTTTCAAGTACACATGGAACATCCTCCAGAATAGATTGCATATTAGTTCATAAATCAAGTCTCAACAAATTTAAAAAGGCTGAAGTCATGCCATGCACCTTTTCTGACCAAAATGCTATGAAACTAGAAATCAACCACAAGAAAAAAATCTGGAAAGAGCACAAATACATGGAGATTAAATAACATGCCACTAAACAATGAATGAGTCGACCAAGAAGTCAAAGAGGGAATTAAAAAATACATGAAGTCAAATGAAAATTAAAACACAATGGTCCAAAATCTTTGGGATGCAACAAAGGAAGTGATAAGGGAAGTTTATAGCAATACAGGCCTACTTCAAGAAGGAAGAAAAATCTCAAATACAACCTAACCTTACACCTAAAGGAGGTAGAAAAAAACAAAACCCCAAACCAGTAGAAGGAAGAAAATAATAAAGATTAGAGCAGAAATAAACAAACTAGAAAATAAAAAAACAATGGAAGAGATCAATGAAAGCAGTAGCTGATTCTTTGAAAAGATCAACAAAATTGATAAAGCTTTAGCCACTCTTCAGAAACAACAAAAAAGAGGGAACTCAAACAAAATCAGAAATAAAAGGAGAACTAACAATTGACACCACAGAAATACAAACAATTGTAAGAGAATATTATGAAAAACTATATACCAACAAATTGGACAACCTAGAAGAAATGGATAAATTCCTAGATACATATAGCCTCCCAAAACTGAAGCAGGAAGAAATAGAAAATTTGAACAGACTGATTATCAGCAATGAAATGGAAATTGAATCAATAATAAAAAAAAAAACTTCCAACAAACAAAAGTCCAGGACCAGATGGCTTCACAGGTGAATTCTGCCAAACATTTGAAGAAGAGTTAATACCTATTCTTCTTAAACTCTTCCAAAAAATAGAAGAGGAAGGAAAGTTTCAAATTCATTCTATAAGACCAGCATTACCCTGATACCAAAACCAGATAAAGACATTACAAAAAAGAGACTACAAGCCAACATCTTTGATGAACATAGATGCAAAAATCCTCAATAAAATATTAGCAATCAAATCCAACAATACATTTAAAAAATTATTCACTGTGAACAAATGGGATTTATTCCCAGGATGCAAGCTTGGTTCAATATTCACAAATCATTCAGTGTGATACATCACATCAACAACATCAATAAAAATCATATGATCATTTCAATAGATGCAGAAAAAAAACATTTGAGAAGGACAATATCCATTTATGATAAAAGCCCTAAACAAAGTAGATTAAAGGGAAGATACCTCAACATAATAAAGGCCTTATATGAAAAACCCACAACTAACATCATGCTCAATGGTGAAAAATTGAGAGTTTTTCCCCTAAGGTCAAGAATCAGATAAGGAGGTCCACTCTTACCACTTTTATTCAACATAGTACTGGAACTCCTTGCTACAGCAGTCAGAAAAGAAAAAAGGAATAAAAGACATCCAAATTGGTAAAGAAGTAAAACTTTCACTATTCGCAGATGATGATACTATGTATAGAAAACCCTAAAGATCCTACTAAAAAACTACTAGAACTGATAAATCAATTCAGTAGAATACAAAATCAATATACAGAAATCCATTGCATTTCTTTTTTTTATTAAAGATTTTATTTATTTATTTGAGGGAAAGAGATAGTGAGAGAGCATGAGCTATGGGGAGGGGCATAAGGAAAGGGAGAAACAGACTCCCCGCTGAGCAGGGAGTCCAACATGGGGCTCAATCCCAGGACCCTAGGATCATGACCTGAGTCAAAGACAGACACTTAACCGACTGAGCCACCCAGGCACCCACATTGCATTTCTGTACACTAATAATGAGGGAGCAGAAAAAGAAATTAAGAAAATAGTCCTATTTACAATTACACCCAAAATAATAAAATACATATGTATAAACTTAACCAAGGAGATGAAAGACCTGTACTCTGAAAACTATAAGACATTGATGAAAAGAAATTGAAGATGACACAAAGAAATGGAAAGACAATCCATGCTCAAGGATTGGGAGAACAAACATTGTTAAAATGTCCATACAACCCAACTAATCGTCAACAAAGCTGGAAAGAATATCCAATGGAAAAAGTCTCTTCCACAAATGGTGTGGGAAAAGTGAACAGCAACATCCAGAAGAATGAAACTGGACACCATACACAAAAATAAATTTAAAATGGATGAGAGACCTAAATGTGAGACAGGAAACCATCAAAATCCTAGAGGAGAACACAGGCAGAAATCTTTTTGACCTCGGCCATAGCAACTTCTTATTACACACATCATTGGAGGCAAGAGAAACAAAAGCAAAAATGAACAATTGGGACTTCATCAACCTGATTAAGGGTTAGTATCGGGGCGCCTGGGTGGCTGTCATTAAACATCTGCCTTCGACTCAGGTCATGATCCCAGGGTCCTGGGACTGGTCCCGCATCGGGTTCCCAGCTCTGCAGAAAGCCTGCTTCTCCCTCTCCCATTCCCCTTGCTTGTGTTCCTGCTCTCGCTCTCTCTCTCCGTCAAATAAATAAAATCTTTTTTAAAAAAAGGGTTAGTATTGAATTCATGCTTTTGTATTCTTTGTGTAAGTACCCAGTAGTGAAATTACTGGATCATATAGTAATTCTGTTTTTAATTTTTTGAGGAACCTCCATACTGTGTTTCCACAGTGGCTGCACCAGTTTGTGTTCTCACTAACAGTGCACAAGGATTCCTTTTCTCCACATCCTCACCAACACTTGTTTCTTGTGTTTTTTATTTTAGTCATTCTGACAGGTGTGAGGTGATATCTCATTGTGGTTTTTTTTTTTTTTTTTTAAAGATTTTTTTATTTATTTTTTTGAGAGAGAGAATGAGACAGAGAGAGAGAGCATGAGAGAGGGGAGGATCAGAGGGAGAAGCAGACTCCCTGCTGAGCAGGGAGTCCGATGCGGGACTCGATCCTGGGACTCCAGGATCATGACCTGAGCCGAAGGCAGTCGCTTAACCAACTGAGCCACCCAGGCGCCCCTCATTGTGGTTTTGATGTGGATTTTCCTGATGGTGTATGATGTTGAACATCCTTTCACATGTCTGTTGGCCATCTGTATGTCTTCTTTGGAAAAATGTCTGTTCATGACTTTTGCCCATTTTTTAATTGGGTTGTTTGTTTTTTTGTTTGTTTGTTTGAGTTGTATAAGTTCTTTGTATATTTTAGATACTAACCCTCTTTTGGATATGTCATTTGAAAATATCTTCTCCAATTCAGTAGGTTGTCTTTTAACTTCGTTGATTGTTTCCTTTGCTGTGCAGAAGCTTTTTATTTTGATGTAGTCCCAATAATTTATTTTTGTTTTTGTTTTGATTGCCTCAGTAGACATATCCAGAAAAATGTTACAGCCAATGTCACAGAAATTATTGCTTGTGTTCTCCTCTAGGATTTTTATGGTTTCAGGTCTCACCAATATTGCACTATATGTCAAGTAGGTAAAATCTAAATTTAAAAAAGGGGGGGAAACACTAATTTGAAAGGATATATGCACCCCTATGTTTATTACAGCATTATTTATAATAGACAAATTATGGAAGCAGCCCAAGGGTCCATGAATAGATGAATGGATAAAGAAGCTGTGGTATATATATACACACACAATGGAATGTGGTGTATACACACACACACACACACACACACACACACACAATGGAATATTACACAGCTATGAAAAGAATGAAATCTTGCCATTTGCAACAACATGTATGGATCTAGAGAGTATAATGCTAAGTGAAATAAGTCAGAGAGAGATAAATACCATGATTTTACAAACAAAAAAGAGAGCCAAGAAATAGACTCAACTATAGAGAACAAACCGATGGTTACCAGAAGGGAGGTGGGTGTGCGAGTGGGTAAAATAGGTGAACAGTATTAAGAATACAGTTATCTTGATGAGTACTGAGTAATGTATAGAATTGTTCAATCACTATGTTGTACACCTGAAATTAATATATCACTATATGTTAACTATACTGAAATTAAAATTTAAAAAAAAGAAATATGCTACAAGTATAATTTTCATTCCTCTTCTTTCTACTTATTATTATTATTATTAATATTTTAATAATAATTAAATAATTATTATTCTGTTCTGTTCTGTAATAACTATTCTATTATATAATAATTTTATTATTATACAAAGAAATTCTTACCAAAAATCTCATAATATTATTTCTACTTCTTTCATGGAAGGACTTATGATTGAATAAATTTGAAAATATAAGAACATAATTACCCTTTACTCAATGTTATATTTTCTTACAGTGTTGGTCCTATTCAAGGAGAACATTCTCAACTTTTTACCTGCTAACAACTTGCCACATTTATACAAAAATCAGAAAGAGCATGATTTTTGATTACCAGTTTATTTTAGAGTTTATTACTTGAAAAAAATAATATATTTAGTTAATTCCCAAACTTGTTCCATTTTTTTACTGCCTGAAAAGCTATTTCACTTAAAATCATTTCTCCAAATTATTTCAAGCAAAATACTTCTGAATGCCATTTCAGTTCGTACCTGAAATTTAATAATTGGTACTAAAGAGGATGATATATAATTTACAAAATAAATATTTGAAGACATCCTTTTAGAATGCAATGACCCATTTTCCTATGAGAAGCCAGGTATTCACAGGCATCATATTCCACAAAATAAAAACCAAGAGCAAATATAAGTGTAACTTCTTTTGGTGAGGAAAGATGTGCCTGAACTTATATTGTATCTAGGAACACAAACTATTATGCATATTTTTGCTGAAGAAAGATGTCACTCATTGGTACCAAGATAGTCAAAAGAGTGCTTTAATTCATTAGCTCCATTAAAATGTTTGTTTCAATGGTAGTTTTTGGACTAATCTCAATATATTTTTTTCAAAATAGCTTCTATCTGGGTAATCTGGATAAAGCATCATCCTGATCACAGGCACTAAATTCTATTTTTCTCAGCTCCCTATTAAAGTGGTCAAAGATAAATAAGAAAATAGGAGCAGGGGAATTACCTTCATCACTGGAAACTTGAAAAGTTGGCATCTGTGCAGATTAACTGATAATTTGCTTTCCTATTCATTCACCCTCACATACACACTCTATAACATAGAGAGCTCCATTTCCTATGCTCCGCTGCACACTTGCTTCAGTGTTGGAAATGTGAAATATTGGATGATGGAAGATAAATAGAAGCCACCACAGGTCTGCTCAGTATGGCATCTTTGTAGTACCTGTAGATCATCCCTGACTCCTGATCCTGCTTGGACCTCCCTTCCCCACTTACGTTCCTGCTCTCAACAGGTAGTCTTCACTGTGATTCCAGCTCCCATGGGATATCCTGGGGTACTAGGCTCTGGTAACCCCACATCTCCTCTTTCTCTTGTTCTCTTTTCTATATGTTCCAAATTTTTATCTCTTTGTATTCCAATGTGGATATTTATTTCCTTATATTAATCCATTTCTTTGGGTCATCCTCTGTCAAATCCGTTGAGCATTAATTTTAGTTATCTTATTTTTATATTTCTAAATTTTCCATTTGATTTTATTTCAGATATTCCAGTCAGTTCTCAGCTGAAATCTTGTTCAATAGTTTATCAAATGTATTCTTTCAATATACCATTGTTGTTATATTTGGTATCTAATTAAATCCAATGTCTGAATCAGTTTATTTTTACATTATGCTTCTTTTGTTTGTTTTGGTCATTTGGTCTTGTCATCTAGTATGCCAAAATTGTTTGCTAGAATGAAAAACATTGATTACTAATTCTTGTAAAGATAATTTGAGATTCTGAATATGTAATAATTCTCCACATAAGATTTCCTTTTTGTTGGCAGAATGTTAATAAAGGAGTTGATACTCCTAAATCAATGGGGTATTGACCTAATTCAAACAAAAATTTCAATATTTGTGAAAGCTGTTTTATTTCTAATTTGCCCTTGCTCTCTCTTAGGTGCAAATTTCCAGTGGTGCCAGTGGAATCCTGAGCTGTTTACCACTGTCCCTCCTCCTTGTGATTTCTAATTTCTAATTTTTGTTCTTGTGGCATCATGAGATTTCTGAAAGCTCTCTTCAGCTTTCATCCTCTTAGCTATTTTCTGCTCAACTTCTCCATCTCTCAGCTATGTTTTATAGATTAGAAAATGCTGCAAGGAATAGAATATTGAATTCTTTTAGCTACATGTTTGTCCTCTCTGGAACATTTAATTCTCTGGTCCTTGCTGGTTTCTTAATTTTTCTAGTGCCTTCAAACAGATTTTTTAAATGGTTTACACAGATTTAGCAGTTATTCTTGGTGAGAGGGGTGGCTTAATATAACCCAGTCCACAAAAATGGCCAAAAACAAAAAACGAAGAATTGAATAACAAATGTATAGGAAAAAATAGAAAAAAAAGAATTATTATTTTTTAAGATTTATTTATTTATTTTAGAGAGAGAGAGGGAGAGCTTAAGGGGGGAGGGGCAGAGGACGAGGGAGAGGACAGAAACTCAAGCAGACTCCCTGCTGAACATAGCCAAAATCAAAAGTCGGACGTTTAACCTACTGAGCCACCCAGGCACCCCAACAGAATTATATTTTTAAAAATCTAAAAGCAAATCACAAAATGAGAGGTGCAAATATAAAAATAATTAAAATAAAAGTAAGAATATAAAATTATGACAATAAAAATCCAGCAAATTTTCTAGAGTTTCTAAAAAACTGAGAGAGCCAGCACCATTTCCCAGTTGGGGCCATTTCCCCAAGACACCTATCTTCACTTTTTCTTTTTACTCTCCCATAGGAGTTCTCAGAAGGTTAAAGCTCAGATGGAACCTCTTTGCAATATACCCACAGTCCCTGCCAAGGTGCTCAAGAATGTCTCTGCAGTCCTTGCCTAAGCAGGTAGGTCTCTTTTGTCACCAGAAGGAACTGGAGGAAAAGAAGTGATTCCAGGTTCGGATCATGGAGGATACAAGGTGAATCTGGAACATCTGATTGTGTTAGAAGGTGATAAAATGTTAAAAGAATGATGGGGATATAATCAAAGGCAAAGAAGCCAGCTTAAATGTCTCCTTTTGGACAAATCTGGGATTATTTAAGGATAAATTGAAATAATGATGCAAATGATTAAGAATCCATTTGTCTATGCTAATATAAATAATACAAGTAAGTAAATAAAAGGGTAATAAAAGAAAGCTCTTCCTTTAACAGAGTGACAACTAATAAATATAAAATAAATAAGTCAATTAGAAAATCATCAGTGGTTACTAAAACTAGTGGGTGAAAGCTTGGTGAGAAACAGGATATTTATATAATATATATCCCCCAAAATAACTTATTAATTACATAGGGGGGAAGTAACCTTACAGTGAAAAAACCTAGTTTATACTTCTTAAATATGTAAGGTAACAACTTCAATATTAGAGCAAACCAACTTCATATTTCTCCTGATGCTAAGGATGCATATTTTCTGTGGTATTCTTGCTAAACATGCATGAGATGAATCTAACAAGGAAATGTCAGATACATTAAATAGAGGGACATTGTACAAAATAACTGGCCTATACTCTTCAAAAAATGTTAAGATCGAGAAAAACAAAGAAAGACTGAAAGGCTGTACAAGATTAAGTGAGACTAAAGAGACATGACACGTAGCTGCCATGCATGATTCTGGACTGGATTCTGTAATGGGAAAAAAGAAGTAGATATTAGGACAGTTAACAAAATTTAAATATGAACTGTGGATTAGATAATAGCATTATGTCAACATTACATTTTCTAATTTTTTATAATTGTAGCTATACAGAAGAATGTCCTCGTTCTTAAGAAATATATACTGAAGTTGTATGCATTTGTGTTTGTGTGTATTATATATATGGAGAAAGAGAGAGAGAGCAAGTATATGGGGCAAAATATACCGAATGATGATCTAGGTAAAAGTATATGGGAATTCCTTGTGCTATTTTGGCAACTTCTCCATAAATCTGAAATTATATCAAAATAAAAAGTTTACAAGCAAACAAATTAGATGACAAATCCCCAAAACTATAAGGTATAACTGGATGGAGTCCAGCCACTGAGAGGGGCAAGAAGCCAGTGATATAATTTATAACTATGTAAGAGGAATCAGAGGGCAAGAAAATAAGGAAAACATCCTGATAGAAAAATAGGCAACTGACAGTTCATTAGAAAAAAAATACAAATGGGCCTTGAACATATTAAAGTGAGTTCACTGAAACTCGTAAGAATAATTGACACTACACTGAGGTATTTGGTATGTTTTACAAAACAATACTTGCCAAAAATATATTAAAATAAGTTTTCTCATGTGTTGTTTGTAGAAATGTGATATGTAACATATAGAAAATTATATATGAGTTTACCTATTGACCTACCAATCCCATTGCCAAGAAGCCACCAGAATGATATGCTATACAAATATTAAAAGACATATGAACAAAGCCAATTACGGCCAAAAGTACATCAACAAAGACATGGTTGAATGAATTAAAATACAACCACACAATGGAGTTTTACACTCCTTTAAAAAGAAAGGAGGTAGGTCTTTACACACTACATACTACATAGTGGTGTCCAGAACAGCTTTTTTAGGTGAAAAAAAATGCAAGTTGGAGAAAAGCATGTACAATATACTACCATTCATCTAAGAGAAGAAGGAAGGAAGTAACAGTACATTAATATATTTGTTTATAGTTTAAAAGGGAAGGGGATGAGGTGAAAGGTGAAAAAAACTTGTTGCTTAAGTGGGGTGGAGGGAAAATGAGACAGAGAACATCTCTGAATATACCTTCTTGTTTTGTATATTTGACAAAATCAATTATTACTAAAAATCTGTGTGTGGGGGGGAGTGGAGGAGAGAAAGAGATAGAGATTATATAGCCTTAGTGAGCCTTAATTATGTTGGCCCAGAGAGTTATGTAAGAATACTCAATGGGTTGTTCATACTGGATACCTGCAGTGGGAGATGGGGTGAGTCTTTCAGGAGGAGATAATGTGAGGAAAGAAATAAGAAAAGGGAAAGTAAAAGAAGAAACTGCTTTAGGTAAATGAGGCCACTGGAAACATATTAATAAAATAAAACAAAAAGCTTGCAGATGTACTGTAGTCCTATTATTAAATTTATATTTATATTAATCAAGAGATATAAAAAAAGGGGGCACCTGGGTGGCTCAGTCAGTTAAGCAGCTGCCTTCGGCTCAGGTCATGATCTCAGCATCCTGAATCGGGCTCCTTGCTCAGCAGGGAGCCTACTTCTCCCTCTGCCATTCCCCCTGCTTGTTCTCTCTCTCCTTCTCTCTCTCTCTGATGAATAAATAAACAAAATCTTTAAAAAAGAGACATAAAAAAAGATGATCACTGAAAAATTAATGTTTTTCTCAGGGTGGTAGGATTTGAGATCATATTCACTTTGCTCTATATTTATGCATTATTCATCTTTTTAAAACAATGACACTATTCTGTTTATAAATCCTAGAAAAATACAATAAAGCAATTTCTATTCTGGACAAAAAGAACTGGTATTACATACCAATAAAGAATAACTAAAGGAGCAACACTCCAAAAGGAAAATGGATCAAAGAATATATATTCGGAAACATAGTCCCCTCTTTAATAATCAAATAAATGCAAAATAAAACAACAACTTGGATATGGGGCAGTAGAGAAAGGGGAGTGAGGGATTACTCTGAAATCACTGACCTGAACAGATAGAAGAACGATTAGTCATTAATAACATGGGAAACACCTCAGGGAGAAAGACAAGGAGTCTGGTTTTAAGTTAAGATGCCTATAAAATATCCAAGCAGAGAAGCCATCCTGTCAGTTGGATGTATGAGCCTAGATCTAGGAAAAACTTCCAGGCTGGAACTATAAAGGCAAGTGTTGCCCACAAAAAAATAATATTCAAGGCATTGAAACTAAATGAAATCATGCAAGTAATTGTAAAATAGTTCTAAGGACCGAATCCTAATGTTCAATTAGAATTCCATTGATCTACAATGGAATATTATGCAGCCATCAAAAGGAATGAAATCTTGTCATTTGCAATGATGTGGATGGGACTAGAGGGTATTATGCTGAGCAAAATAAGTCAATCAGAGAAAGACATGTATCATATGATCTCACTGATATGAGGAATTCTTAATCTCAGGAAACAAACTTAGGGTTGCTGGAGTGGTGGGGGGTGGGAGGGTTGGGGTGGCTGGGTGATGGACATTGGGGTGGGTGTGTGCTATGGTGAGCGCTGTGAATTGTGTAAGACTGATGAATCACAGACCTGTACCTGTGAAACAAATAATACATTATATGTTTAAAAAAAAGAAGAAGATAGTAGGAAGGGAAAAATGAAGGGGGGAAATTGGAGGGGGAGACGAACCATGAGAGACTATGGACTCTGAGAAACAAACCGAAGGTTCTAGAGGGGAGGGGGGTGGGGGGATGGGTTAGCCTGGTGGTGGGTATTAAAGAGGGCACGTACCGCATGGAGCACTGGGTGTTATATGCAAACAATGAATCATGGAACACTACATCAAAAACTAATGATGTAATGTATGGTGATTAGCATAACATAATAAAAAAAAAAGAATTCCATTGATTCAATCCTATTGTGTGCCTTTGTTCAGAGTGTGAGGAAAAGTAGAGAAATCAGTAAAGGAATTTTTGAGATAAAAGGAAAACCAGGAGATTGGGGTTTCCCTGAAAGAAGAAATGTTTTAGAAAAGAGAAATAGTCTAAGAAAGATTAACTGAGACTGATCATTACATTTATCAATATAGAGGTCAGTGACAAGAAAGACTGGTTTCAGGGAAGTGATGGGGTGAGTTGAGTTTGAGAGAGTAGGAGAGAATAGGAGAGGACTTGGCAGATAGTGAGGCTAGAGAACTTTTGGGGGGTTTCGATAAAAGGGAGCAGTGAAATAGGGAAGTAGCTATAGGGGTGTTTGTGTCAAGAGAGCTTTTCTTTTCAGATGGGAGAAGATTATTGTATATAGGTTAATGAAACTTTATTACTAGTAAGAAGAAAATTAATAGTAAAAAAAGTGAAGAAATTGCTGGAGAGTAGGTGAGGGAAGATGGAATATAATGTAAAAGTGAAAAAGTCAGCATTCATTAGGAGTATAGGTTGTTCACATAGAGTAAGAGGGTACAAATGCAAGTCAATGGAGTAGATACAGTGGTCAGAGCTATTGAAATTTTTCATATTGCTTGTTTCTTCAATTAAGTTAGAAACAATGCCATCAGCTGAGAATGTGGACAGGTAAGCAGGTATTGGAGGTTTATATAGAGAGGGGAAAGAAATATCTGGGTTTAAATAATAGAGGATGTATTTTCCAGAACATTTAAGTTGATGTGTTCTGCAAAAATACTTAAGTCATAAATTTTATCTTTTCTCTGGTCAAACCATGATTTTTTATTTGTAATTCCGTATGGAAGGACTAACTGGACTCAGTGTACAGTGGCTCCAAGAAAGACCTTTATACCCTTTAACTGAACACAAACTTGTATTTTTATCTCTCCATGTAGTAGAAGAATCAATATTATTAAGTCACTGAATCAGTGCTCTATATACATGGCTATCCTCAAATATTTAAAATAAATTATTTATATGAATAACCTAAATATTTGGGCATTATAAATGATACTATAATTTGTTCTAGCCATATATTTTAATGATAAATATCATTGATGTTTTTATTATCATTTATAGATAAATTTCTCTTGATTTTAATCCAGTGTCAGATGTAGAACATGTAGGTCTAGTTTCGTTTTCAAGATCAAAGCTTTTCCATTACCAATGTTGACACTCCAGATGATGAATGGAGGAATTAACATTCTCATATAGTCTAAATCAAAAGCTGGTGTAGTCTTCATTCTATATGTCAGCTTGGACATATAGAAGGATTTTTGTCTTAACAGATACTTTCTTCCACAGAAGTGCTTCATTTTGGTTATGGTTTGGATTTGAGTTATAATTTTCCCTTCAATGTTTTTCTTTAAGGCTACTGGGAGATGCTAATATATTTACCTTATGTGAATCCTTCAATGACTCAATCCTTTAGATTTGTGCTATCCATTATGGTAGCCAACAAGTATCTATTGAAAACTTATAATATGTTTAGAGCAACCAAGGAACTTAATTTTCTATTTATTTAATTGTAATTAATTTGCATTTAAAAATTAGTTATTTAAAAATATTTTTCCATTAAGCACAACTTCATTGCTTTCATGGGACTGCACTTCATTTTAGCCATTGAAAATGTAGCATACAATTGAAATAAGCTGTAAGTGTAAAACACAAACTAGATTTGAAGACTTAGTATGAAAAAGGAAGACAAAATATTAACTCAATAAATTTTTATATTAACTACCTGTTGAAATAATAATGGCTTGGATAAATTGGTTTAAATAAAACACATAGAAATAAAGTAGCTAAAATATTTTTAGTTATAAAGTATTTCATGTAAAATTAACATTTAAAATATTAATAATAGATATATTTTATTTTTTAATGTGGCTACCAGAAAATTCTAAATTACATATGTGGCTCACATTACATTTCTACTATAAAGCACTGCTTGAGGTTATTAAGCATAAACATTGTGCTGGATGAATAGGAAGGTCCATAGGTTGCCACTGTTGTGAGGCACCTTTCTAAGCAGTGAGGCCAAGAGCATTAGTAACCTTTCCAATCATTTATTCTCTGTGGCTTCAGAATTAATAAGAAGAAGCTATGAGACTAGGACTACCTTTTAAAGAGAATCATTTAACAACATAAAGGGTGCCAGAGAAGATAGTGGACCTACATTCTGGGATGAATTCAAGAAGAACCTTAATCAGTACTTGTTGATAGAGAAAATACAGGAAGGTAATAGAGAAATAAGTACTCATCTCCTGAAAACTTTCAAATAAGCTTCCTGGTTTCAAAGTCAAGGACAAAGTCTACCTATACAGCTACCTTACAAGAGAAATTGGTAGCATGTGCGTTCCAAGTCAAGCAGTTAAAATACATACTGGCCCTTGATGTTTTGAGTTTTGTTCTATTTTTTTGTTTGGTTGGTTGGTTCTTCTGGTTTGATTTGGTTTTAATCACTGCCTTTTCTTTTTTTTC
Organism: Halichoerus grypus; assembly: GCF_964656455.1. Taxonomy (NCBI): domain Eukaryota; kingdom Metazoa; phylum Chordata; class Mammalia; order Carnivora; family Phocidae; genus Halichoerus; species Halichoerus grypus. The sequence goes on from NC_135723.1 coordinate 71,382,741, forward strand.
CCCCCCTATTTTTGCATTTCTTAGTTTGTTTTCCAAGGAAATAGAGCAGCATGACTAGCCTGGTCAAAACTTCAGAGAGGAGAAGTTTTATTTGGCATCTTCTTTCTCTTTTGGTGATGTCCTATCTCCTTTTGGCAATATGTCCAATGCCTAGACTACCCAAGCTCTCCATTCATTTTTGCAAGAGAATAAGTCAATCCGTGCATATATATATCATGACCATTTATTACTATTTCATGGGCATTTTGCCTTATCCCAATAGAATAGAAATTTCAGGCTCTATGACAGGCAATTGGAGGATATATTCTGGGAATGTCAGAAGTTTTGGAACAAATTCAAATGTTACTATGTAACATTGTCTGTTTTTTTAATTTTTTTCCTGTTTGGTAAAAGAAAGTATTTAATTTTCCAAAGCTCTTGTAGAATGCAGTACTCTCTTTAGAGGTAATCATTCATTTTCAAAATTCTCATATTCTTAGAGTTTCATTTAAAAATACTTATAGTGTATTGATGCAGCAATGCTGCATTCTCTTCAACCAACTAGTGTAAAAGTTTCCTGCAAATATTTGATAGAAGACATTCTTGAGTTAGCATAAATTTATTTATTCCCTGGTGCGTGGGATTTCATTGCTTTGGTCCATGTGGGATAGTCCTCAGAGTGATGGATGACTCACTGTGAAACAGCTGTGACCTGACAGAGTTCTTGCTGGCAATGCATTTTATGTGTAAATTTGACTTAAAAAAAAAAACAACAATCACCATTATGTCATTGCATTCTTCTGCTTCAGTGTTGGTGGCTGTGCTCCTTGGGGATGGAGTAACACCCTTATATGGGGAGGGGGTGTTGGAACAGATGGGCTGGTGTGGAGAGCATGAAGATGAGGGAAGAAAGATGACAATATGTATAAGCATTTGCAGAACAAGCTGGCCTATTTACTATTAAAGCTAGGACAGGCCCATTATGTGATGTTTTGAAATTCTTAGAAATGGTCCTCTGGGACTAGTCATCATCAGTGGATGCTGTGTAAGGCAGATCCCAGGCAAAACTACCTGGTGCCTCATCAGTCTTATCTCCTTCCTCTTATAGTGCTCTTCTGCCTCATAGTACACTCCCCTCCAGCCTTTTTCTGTCCCTTCCTAGAAGTGAGATCCTGGGCACACCCTTAGTTTACCTGGTTTTCTGTTTCTTCATCAGTAAAAAGAGATCAAAATAGTACCCATCTCTCAGGATAGTTTTAAGTATTAGTATGTGTAACACTTTTAGAACAGTAACTGGCCTTATACATGTATTGAGAATTTATTATTTTTATTGAGGAAAACCAAACAGAATGATTTGGTAAATAGCTCAAGACCGTGGCTCTCTTCTCCTGAACAAAATTAGATGATCCAAATCTCTTTCTATCTCATATCCTCATCAAAACTTATTGTTGTATACCCCCCCTTCCATAATAGTAAAAGCCTCAAAATAGCAGCCAACTTCTGGATCTGGCATATTGATGGGTTCTTCTGTGCTCGTACAGTTAAAAATTTAATTAAATGCCAGTATTTACAAATTCAGATTTAGATATTTCTTATAAAAGTATGATTTCTGACTTCCCTTGGAAAAAAATAAAAAAATCTCTCCACCTTGGGATAGCTGCCCAACATGGGAACACTCAGTTGGAACTAAATAGTAGCAATCCCCTTTTGATTCTACATATATCTTCCAACTTTCCAGTCTCCACTGTCCCTTTATTTTTCCTTACAACCAACCCAGTTCATTTTGCATTGTTGTTCTGGGCCCTGTAAATATGTGAGTTTGTAACTCAGGTATCACAGCTGTCTTTCATAGTTGGGTTATTTGTAACTTTGACAGAACATTCTAGAAAAGAAAAACAAGAGTTGGTCCAGACATGGAGAAAAATGTCATGTCATATTTGTGTAGGAAGACATTTAATTCACATTCCCTGAGTCCTGAACATATGCCAAGCACTGCTCTTAGTGGTTAATATTTGTTAATTCACTTGACCTTTACCCCAGTCACAGTAAAGTGTTCAAATTTATTCAAAACACAATAGGAAGTCACTGAGGGATTTTAAGTAGAGAAGAGACAATATATATATGATTTATATATTTAAATATCACTATAGTTGACATGCAGAGCTTGGAAGGGATGAGAAAGAGTTAACAGGGGAACCAGTTAAGTAATTATGAAGATAGTTAAAGTTAATAACGGTGATTTGGACTAGGTGATAGGAGTGATAAGTAAAGAAGCTATTAGGGCTATAACCCAATGTATTTAGAGAAAATATTGTTTCCTGTGGAAAATAAGGGCATAATCTGGACCCTGATCAGCACATGGCCACTCTCTCCTATTTGCTTGTTCTATTCTATTCCTACTCACATTCCCCTTTCCTTAAAAGCCAAGATTATTTCAACCTCAGAACCTTTGCACTTACTGTGACGCTCTCATCCCAATGTGTCACACTGTTGTCACTCCTACAATAGTTCGATGCCACTTTCTATTCCACACTGTCTTATCACAGCACTATGTTTCAAATGCTATCATTTATTGCCATCTAATATTTTCATGTTTATTTGTGTTCTTGATTACTTGTACTTGATTTTGTTCTGGTACATTCAGTTGCTTAACTATTTGTTGTATAAATAATAATATGTCACAGATCTTAGTTAAAATATGAATATGGGAGAGAAAGCAACATCAAGGATGATTTTCATTGTGTTTAGTAAAGATAATTGAGTGGATTGTGGTACCATACACTGGGATTATGGAGAGCAACTGGCTTGTTTGGAGTGGGAGATAGAATTAGAGAATGTTTTGGATGTTGTATAAGTTTCCTAGGGCTACAATAACAAGTACAATAAACTGGGTAGCTTAAAATAACAGATATTTTTTTCTCTCACAGTTCTGGAGGCTGAAAGTCTGAAATCAAGTTGTTGACAAGGTTGTTTAAGCGTCTAGATCTGGTGGAGGAGAGATATAACACGTCTCTACTTGGAGTATGAGATAGAGGGACTGGCATCTTAGTACTCCAAACCTCAGTGACAATTTAGATCAGGCCCAAATAATCAAAGGTAAGAGTCAATAGAAGGTAGGAATGGGATCAAACAGATAAATTGAGTAAGCGTGAAAAAATATAGCAAGGAAAGATGGAACTAGATGTGTGATCTAAGGAAAGGAAGAGAGAAAGATACATGAATTTCATCACTTTGAAGAATCTGATTGTCTTGGTATTTTACAATAAAGCAAAGTGAATCCAATATATATGGCCCATTTTCCTTGGGATTAGTTCTTTGACTTTTCAATGTTCCATTTCTTTTTCTTTCTTTCTTTTTTTTTTAATTTTAGAGAGGGGGTTGGAGGGGCAGAGGGAGAAGGAGAGAGAATCTCAAGCAGACTCCCCACTGAGCGGGGAGCCTGATGCAGGGCTCCATCTCACGACCCTGAGATCATGACCCTGAGATCATGCTCTGAGCCAAAACCAAGAGTTGGACACTCAACCACTGAGCCACCCAGGCACTCCTGGCTGCCAACATTTCTATAGTTACTGGTCTTCTCAGAAGGATCTTGTGAATATGATAAATAATGGGTTCTGTATCCCACATCACACATAGGAAAGGAACTTAGATGTTGAAAATATGTCTATAACAGTAAAGGGAAATTTCACAGTAGTATTTCCACTCCAGATTCTCTCAGCAGGAAGACCTTATGGTCAACTAAATTAGGATGATTATACTGTTTCAGAATGTTCACCACTGCCTTATAGACAAAAGGGTAAGAGCACTGAGTCACAAAACCAAATGTTAATGCTAATGTTAATTTTTTTTAAGCTGACCCCAGCAGGGGAAATGAATAAATTGTTTCTTTTTATAAATGAATTACAAGATGTTCTTTAAAAAATATTGTGGGGAATTGTACAATAAAATGGGCCTAAATGCCCCATTTTTAAAACTTATTTTCTTAGCAATTAGATTAAAACAAAAAACCAAAAAACCTTGTCCCATATATTTCCATGATAGCAGGGAAAAGATATTTTCATTTGAACTACAAATACCATATTTCTTCTTGTGAAATTGTGATGAAAATAAATGGGAACATCCTGTTTGAAGCCTTGCACGTACATCGTCTATGTGTAAAGCATGTGTTCTTAATAGATGAAGATCACAATATTCAGTCACTAGTATTTTGAGATTTTCTGTGGGTTAGTAATTGATGAGCTAGTTGATTTACATATTCTCACAGGATTCTCTACCTATATGAGTGATTCTCAAAATTTATCATGCACCAGTATCACTTATGGGGGTTTATTCAAATGTAGATTGTTGGGCTTATGAGGCCTGAGAATTTCATTTGTAATGAGTTACCAGGTGATTTTAAGGTTGCTAGTGTGGAGACCACATTTTGAAAACCACTGCTCTACATAATTGATTCTTAAACTTTCCAACAATAATATATCAACTATTTCTTTTCTTTTATTGATGTATTGTATCACATTGATTGATTTGTGGATGTTGAACCAACCTTGCAGCCCAGGGATAAATCCCACTTGGTCATGGTGAATAATCCTTTTAATGTACTGTTGGATCCTATTGACTAGTACTTTGGTGAGAATTTTTGCATCCATGTTCATCAAGGATATTGGTCTGTAATTCTCCTTTTTGATGGGGTCTTTGGTTTGGGGATCAAGGTAATGGTGGCCTCATAAAACGAGTTTGGAAGTTTTCCTTCCATTTCTATTTTTTGGAACAGTTTCAGAAGAATAGGTATTAATTCTTCTTTAAATGTTTGGTAGAATTCCCCTGGGAAGCCATCTGGCCCTGGGCTTTTGTTTGTTGGGAGATTTTTGATGACTGCTTCAATTTCCTTAGTGGTGATAGGTCTTTTCAGGTTTTCTATTTCTTCCTGGTTCAGTTTTGGTAGTTGATACATCTCTAGGAATGCATCCATTTCTTCCAGATTATCTAATTTGCTGACATACAGTTGCTCATAATATGTTCTTATAATTGTTTGTATTTCTTTGGTGTTGGTTGTGACCTCTCCTCTTTCATTCATGATTTTATTTATTTGGGTCCTTTCTCTTTTCTTTTTAATAAGTCTGGCCAGGGGTTTATCAATCTTGTTAATTCTTTCAAAGAACCAGCTCCTAGTTTTGTTGATCTGTCCTACTGTTCTTTTGGTTTCTATTTCATTGATTTCTGCTCTGATCTTTATTATTTCTCTTCTCCTGCTGGATTTAGGCTTTATTTGCTGTTCTTTATTTTCATAAGAAAAAAATGAGTGCAGACAGTTTGCTTGCTGTGAATCAGCATTTCTCTACATTTAGGCTGATTTCACATATCAGTGATTCTTCTTGATTCAGCAGTCTGTATAAGCATTTTCCCTTATTATTATAATCCTTGTGAATATTCTTATTTTTTCCTTGTGAATATTTTTGAAAGAAGAATAGACAGATAATTAAACAGTTATAATTGTCAGTTTTGAGAATTTGGTGAGAGGGGCATTCACATATGGGGCTGGAGGTATCCGGCAAATCAAAAGCTACACCGTCCATTCTGAGCTCACGAAGATGGATCCACGTTCTGGTATTGCGAGAAAGAAACTACCAATCAGCTCAGGCCATTCTCATTTTAATTATTTTCATCCCAGAAAACAGGTTTTCAAAAACAATCTCTGGACTCAATATACCACCGTAATGTCTTCCTGGTGTCTCTCCCTGCCTTTTTCCTTTGAAGTGGACCTAAGGTTGGATGCTTTCAGTAACCTTAGGGAGTGAGGAATCTACCAGGTCAGAGGCCTCCCAGACAGTCAGTCAGTGATTTGTTTGTTTATGTGCTTATTTTTATTATTTATTTTTAATATTTAGGTTAGAGGAGAAGCCACTTTAGTACTCAAGGACCAATTCTGTTACTCTATTATCATATAAGGAAAATGTTGTATCATAGTTGCCTACTACTACCTTCCATTTCTTACTACATTATTAAGCCTGCAAGTTTCAATATAGCAGACCTACATATGGCCAATCATACCTTCAACTTACATAATATATTTTAGAACCCATTCCTTCATCCCATCATTAGCACAAATGCTTTCTTATATCAAATTTGGACATTCATACATCAGCTATGAACAGATATTTACAATATCCTTTGGTAGTATTTATCTCTAAACAGTATAACAATGATTAAAAAAACTTCTTAGAGAATGATGGACAAATTACTTAACCCTCAGGCTTTGATTCAACAACTAGAACATAAGGAAAATAATAGTGCCTCATGATAGGATTATAATGGTAATTAAATCAAATAGTATATTAAAGAGCAATTAGTCTGTGTCTTGCACATCAAAAGTACTAAAATTGGTGCCCTCAACTACCTAGGTATGTGCTTTATTGGGCAGAATTCATGACTTGGATTTCTTAAGGAATTTGTGCTATTTGCTCTAATACTTTATTGTATTTTGTCTTCTGTTTTCTAAACATGAATGCAATACAGAAAAATTAAAGACCTCCTAGATATCTGTCTATATTATATATTTACTAGTAGAGAAACAATACAAAGAAATTATATCAAACCCTAAAAATATTTTCAAAGATTTTGACTAACAGGTGAGATACCATTAAGGAGTAAGAATCAGTATCAAAATATTTAAGTGACACACATCCAATTGCAATGAGTATCCCTAGTATCCAGATTGTGTTCATCCAATATACAAAAGGAACCAGAGCTCCTTGGGGGAAATGACTGATTCTAGATTGAGGGGCAAGAAGTGTACAAACTGAACCTGGAACATCTCAATATGCCAAAAAACAAAGAAGTTATCAGATTACTAGGTTTGTGTCAAAGGACTCAGAAACCAACTTCTGGAGGCTCTGATTGGTCAAATACAGTTATCCTGGAACATCAGCAAGAATATTGATTGCAATGTATTAAAACCCTTCCAATTAATCATAAATCTATAAGTTTAAAATAATAGCAAAAAATAAAATAAAAACTAGAAGTTCATTGATCACCTTTGGAACGTGGTAGACAATCAAGTAATTATACAGGAAAGTAAAACAAGTGAATCAATGCTTAGTTTTCCTCTGTGAATTGTATATTAGTATAATCAAATAACTGATAAGGTTTCTTTTTATAGAAATCTTCTAGCTAAGACATGAAAGCAGAAATTATAGAATTAGAATATCATAATATTTTAACCTCCAGTGAATTAAATGATCTAGATAATGATCACCAATGACTCCTGACATCATACATACTTGCAATACACATATACACTCTCACACACACAAACATACACACACACACCAGACCTTATGTGTCTCCTTGTGGAAGTATAGAATGCCCTAAAATATCAAACTTGAGTCTCAACAATCTTCTAGATCTAACTACCATAAATGTACGCTGTACAGGGAGCAGAGTGGCATGTTAATTTGATAGGACAAGGATGCAATCAGAAAAATCTAGGATGTACAGAAAAAACTCTACAGAAAAATGAACTGGATTCTTCAACAAGTAAATTTTAAGGGACGAAAAAGGGTGGGGAGATTCTGTAAATAAAAAGGGATTTAAAAGATATACCGACCAAATAAAATATGTGGGCTTTACATAGATTCCGATGTGAACAAATTTTTAAAAATTAGAAAACATAACCAGGGAAATGTTAATTATATTAAGAAATTATTTTTAATATTATGAGATGTGAAAATAATAATATAGTAAAATGGCAATATGATTACATCGTTAAAAGATTTCTTTTAGATATATGCTGAAATATTTATAAGTGAATAAACTACTTTTGGGGTAGCTAATGGGTAGGGTGTAGGTGAAACAAGAAGCTGAGTACATGACAGTCCATTAAACTGTTGTCTCTACTTCTGAGTATGATTGACTTTTCTATAATAAAATGGTAATAATCAATAGCCCTCAGTGAGATGAAAATGCATAGTTTCCTAGAGCTTTTATATGATTACTGGTTACAGCAGCACTTTTAGCAAGAATTTCATTAGATCTTCACTTGAAAAGTTTTAGGAAAAGTGATAAAATAGCATCAAAATCAGCATTATAATCTCCTGCTATTTATTCTTTTGTAAAAGTTACCATCAGCCCACCCTTCTACTACACATTTAAAAAGTTTCTCTGTCTACTAAGGGTCACTTTGAGGAAGCCAGTAGAGTAGAATGTAAGGCAAAAAATTATTTCAGAAAATGAACTTACTGAGATTTAATGTTTAATCTACTTAATATTTTTGTAGCTATGTACATATTTTTTAATTGTTAGTAATAAGAAAGTAAACATTTACAAAAAATAGGAATATTATCTTTTTCTAATTATCTGAGAACATTATCTCCATTATACCATGTAAATTTATTGCTTGATTTTTGTGTGTTTTACTTCTCTATATATTTTCAGGAACATATAGTAAATGAGACTATTGTGCATAGATAAAGAGCTAAATAAAATTTAATCTTTGACTCAATTCCTTTTTAGGAAGCTGTTTGAAAAAACTAGAAATTCAGATGAATATGAGTGTTATATTTTATCACAATGTTATGACCAGTGAAATTTTGAAAGTAACTTAGATTTCAAATAAAACAAAATCATTTAAATTACAGCATTTTATGGGGGAGTATTTTGTAGTGTTGGAGAAATCTAATTAAAAACAAATCTCCCAACCCAGAAAACTACTCCACAAAAGTAGGAGAGAGAGAGAGAACACTTTTATTATTGAGTAAGCATTAAATCAGAATATGATGCATATCACAGGCAACCTGCTGAGATTACAAAAACAGGAAGAAATTTCAACCTTTTATATAACCGGGCAGAAACAACCCATTACATACATGTTGTCAAGATAAACAATAACTACTCCTCAAGTAAGAAGACTTAACAACACCACTTCTAACACATAGTTAGTTTAGATTTACCTGGTAATTGAGATTAGCTAATCAGCTTTATCCAGAGGAGAAACAGATTTCTCATATCTTTATGATAGGAGGTAGTTTTGTAACATGAAGCAAGGTGCCAACATATCTTAAGCACCAACCTGTCCACAGAAATCCAGAGATAGTGGTACCATCTCCCTTGATGCTTCCATTTCATAGAGAAGGCTCCCGTGTACTTAAGAAAGACAATCCTAGTTATAAAGCTGACAAAAGGCCTATTTGGTTTTCAAAAATATATACATTTCAAATAAAGGAGAAAATACAATTACAAGTTTTCTAAAGTAAATGTTCTAGGAAAAAGGAGGGGAGAGAAACCTATTGCCTTATTTTATTTTATTTTTCAGGGAAAAATGTTTTTTAATTACGTGCTCAATCCATTTGGTGTATTTCAAAAGGTGCAGTACTTTTCTTCATTTATCAGTGAAAGAAGTTAGAAATTAACTTCAAAAAAATCAGCAAATGGCAAACAAATTTCCTTGAATGTCACAGTCACATATATAGTGCATCCTAGAAAGGAGGAGGGGCAAGACAGGTTCCACCCAATTTCATGAGTTTCATCAAATACTGGACCTACTCAAGCATCGTACTAAAAGCAATGTTAAATCAAACTAAAGATTAAAGATTAAAATTCGTTTTTGCAATAATGATAAATGCCCTGGACCTACCCACAGGGCGTTCGTGTGAGACAAGGCCCATAGGTATGGTCCCCTCCCCCTCTCAGTACTAGTTAATTTGAGTAATTGTGTATTGTCAGAAAAGTGATTAGTACTAGTTTTTGTTTTGTTGTTTCAAATTTTTTGTTTGTTTGTTTAAGAGCAAGGCATGCTTATGATAACTCTGTAACAGACTAATTTGGGTTGTTGAAGCTGCTCCTGGGTTCCATCCACTCTGGAGAATGATCTGGGACATTTAGGTTTTGTTTTGTTTTGTTTTGTTTTTTTCCTTTTTTTTTTCTATTGCCTTATTTTTAAAAAATGTATTAAAGAACTAATATTTTTAGATCAGTTTTAGGCTTATAACAAAATTGAGAGGAAGGTACAGATATTTCCTATATACTTCCTGGTCCTGCACAATCATAGCCTTCCCCATTATCAACATCACTAACCAGAATGGTACATTTTTTACCAAGGATAAATCTACATTGACATATCATCATCACCCCAAATCCATAGTTGACATTAGGTTTCACTCTTGGTGTTGTACATTCTGTGGGTTCGGACAAATGTATGACATATCTATCATTATAACATTTTGCAGAGTGTTTTCAATGTCTTAAAAATCCTGTGTGCTCTGCCTATTCACCTCCTCTCCTCCACCACAGTCAACCACTGACTTTTTGTTGTCTCCATAATTTTGCCTTTTCCTGAATTCATATAGTTTGAATCATACAGTATGTAGCTTTCCCAGATTAGCTTCTTTCACTTAGTAATATGCATTTAAGTTTCCACTATGTCTTTTCATGGCTTGATAGTTCATTTCTTGTTAACACTAAATAATATTCCATTGTCTGGATGTACCATAGCTTATTTATCCATTGACCTACTGAAGGACATCTTGGTTGCTTTCAAGTTTTGGCAATTATGAATTAAACTGCTATAAGCAGCCATATGCAGATTTTTGTGCAGACATTTACATTTTCAACTCCTTTAGGTAAATATCAAGAGAAAGATCGTTGCATCATATGGTGAAAATATGTTTAGTATTGTAAGAAATGACCAAACTGGGGCACCTGGGTGGCTCAGTCATTAAGCGTCTGCCTTCGGCTCAGGTCATGATCCCATGGTCCTGGGATCGAGCCCTGCATCAGGCTCCCTGCTCAGCCAGGAGCCTGCTTCTCCCTCTCCCACTCCCCGCTTGTGTTCCCTCTCTCACTGTCTCTTTCTCTCTCTCTCTGTCAAATAAATAAAAAAATCTTAAAACAAAAAAAAGAAACTGGTTTAAAAAAAAAATGACCAAACTGTCTTCCAAAGGGGCTGCAACATTTACATTTCCACGAGCAGTGAATTAGAGCTCCTGTTGCTCTACATCCTTGACAACATTTGGTGTTGACAGTGTTCTGGATGATGGCCATTCTAATAGGTGTGTAATAATATCTCATTGTTGTTTTAATTTGCATTTCCTTGATGACATATGATATGGAACATTTTTTCATGTGTTTATTTGCCATCTTTATATCTTTTTTGATGAGGTGTCTGCTAAGGTATTTGGCCCATTTTTTAATTGTGTTATTTGTTTTCTTATGGTTGAGTTTTAAGAGCTCTTTTGTAAGTGTTCTAATTTCTCCACAACCTAATACTTGTTGTTGTTTATTGTTTATATTATATATATCATGTAGTGTGTATATATGTAGTATGTATATATACATGTGTATATATGTTTATATAGTGTGTATACATGATATCTACACAGATGGTATATATACGTATATATCATTATTATATATATACTAATTATAACAGGTGCAAGGTGATTTCTCATTGTGGTTTTGATTTGCATTTGTCTGATGATTAGTGATGTTAGTTACCTTTTCAAATGGCCCTACTGGTTATTCATATGTCTTTTTTGGAGAAATGTCTACTGAAGTCCTTCGCCCATTTTTAATTTGCTTTTTGGCTATGGAATTGTAGGAGCTCCATATGTGTTTTGGAAATTAACTTCTTATCAGATATATGGTTTACTAATATTTTGTCCGATTCCATTGGTTGCCTTTTCACTCTGTTGAGTGTTTACTTTGCTATGCAAAAGCTTTTGAATTTGATGTGATTCCACTTGTTTTTGCTTTTATTGCCTGTGCTTCAGATGTCATATCCATGAACTCTGCCAAACCAATGTCATGAAGCTTTTCCCCTATGTTTTCTTCTAGGAGTTTTACAATTTCAGGTCTTAATGTTTAAGTCTTTAATCCATTTGGAGTTGATTTTTGTGTATGGTGTAATATAGGCATTCAGTTTCATTATTTTGAATGCGGATATCCAGTTTTCCCATTATTATATGTTGAAGAAACTCTTCTTTTTCCATCATTTGTTTTTGGCTCATTTGTTGATTTGTATATGCATAGGTTTATTTCTGGGCTCTATTCTGTTCTATTGTTCTATATGTGTGTCTTTATTCAGTACCAAATTTTAATTACTGTAGCTTTGTAATATATTTTGAAATAAGGAAGTGTAATGCTTCTACCTTTGTTCTGTTTCCTAATATCACTTTGGCTCTTCTGGGCCTTTTTACATAATCATAGAGAAGTCAAATTTTACAAATATACAATATGTAAAAAAATGTGCACAAAAATAAAACCTCTATCCAGTCCTGGTTTTAAAATGTCTCTGGTTAGAATTCAGTCTATTCAAAATTTAAACTCCCTGTCAGCCCCTTTTAAAATCTTTTCCCTCCCTCCATCCCAAGGTGGCTTTGAGGTCAGGAGTAAGCTTGTGTAAGCTATGTCAGATGGGTTTATCACTAGGAGACAAGGAGGTAACACAATTACATGCTTTACTGTCTGTTCATGAACTAACAGTTGCATGATAACTAATCATCGACAGACTTTAGTCTGTAAATCTGTAAAGAAGTTAGTGATCGGTCATTGATCACAATGCACATCTGTTTCTTACATCGTGATTTGTCGACTGAAGAACTAGTGGTAGAGTATATATTTTATGCACTTACAGTTAATATACCATGATCATTGAAAGTTAAACCATGTTGGTATGGGAGCAGGTATTATTTAACTAAACTATGGTAACTAGAATTCCAACATATCAGAACTTGCCTGTGCTGAAGTTTCCCTGAGTGGCATTCACTCTCCCATTTCCTGAGGTTATGAGTGAAGAAGGGATGCAGGGAAAGAAACTCGGCTACAGAGAAGGGAAAATTATTAGGAGGTAGTTCAAAAATATTGACTTGATTATACTGAAATATTATATGATGCATACTTATCTACTTAATAATGTTCATAATTTTCATATTACTAATACTTAACAACATGATTTTATGACTTCATAATATTTCATCAGACAGCAATAGATAAATTTTACTGAGTGCTTGTACATGGTAGACACTTCCAAATGCCTATAGTATTATCTCATTAATCCTCTTAATATTTTGAGATAGGTACAATTATCCTCATTTCATAGATAGGAAATCCAAGGTAAAGAGAGATTAAATTAAAATTGAAAGATGCACAGTTCATAAGTGAGAAACTGGGATTTGAATTTAAGCATTCTGATTCTAATGCCCTTTCCTCTTTTCCATGCGGCTCTACTACAATATTATTTATTCATTCTGCACTTTTTGTTGGGTATTTAGACTTTTACATTTTTCTACTGTTTTTGTACAGAAATCCTTGTATATATTCATGATTTTCAATAGCAAAAAATCCATAAATTGAATTATTTTATCAAATTTTATGGATCTTTTTGAGATTTTTGTTGTATTTTGCAAACCACCTCTGAAAATATTTGTTTTAATTTATTTTCATAAGCAATGCATTAGATTGACCATTTAAAAAACCATCACCAACTAAGTGTTCGTAGTTTAACATATCTTTAGTAGCTTTACATTTTTTGTCAATTACTTTTACTATTCTTTGCCTATTTTTAGTTGGGCTTTTCAAATTATTAGTGTGCTTTCTTTCTATTAATGATAATAAGCTATTATTTTATATAACAGATATATTTTAACCTTTTACATTAATATTTTAATTAGCTATTTTGTTGCTTATAAGAACGCTGTGGATTTTGCATATTTATTTTATAACTGCCCTCTTTACTAGATGAGACAGAGATATTGTGAAAATAGCATAAAATGAGAGTATAAAGGGACAGCTATGATAATAAGGTTAGAATTTATGACAGTATTGTATGGATTTTTAAAAATTCAATACACAAAATAACATTGGATATATAATGCAAAAATAAAATGATGAGGGTAGTTTCAAGATCCAAAGTTCTGAGAAGATCTGCAAGGAATAATATGGAGAATCTATCATTGCAACTAAGGAAGAAAGAATAAAATTTGCAACAGAGCTGTGATTTAATGCTGGGTAATAAAACCAGAAATATTTAGATTTTCTCCTATTTAGGGGTCAGAGACTGAGGCAAATGTAGACTGGCAGGCCATGAGGGCCAGGGAACTGATGATTAAGCTGAATCCTCCTTAATTTAATCACATCATATCCAGGCAAATAGGTGGAAAAATTGATAATAGCATTTATATAGATTTTGCATGTTAGAAAACCAAATGAAGAGGTGGCACAATTATGGACTTATTTATGTAATGCAAAGTAAGCCTTTAGACTGAAAATCTCGGAATTCATTAGCTTTTGAGAACTTTGGCATATCTACCTTCATGACAGAATCTCACTTATATAAAACTAACCTTAGAAGCATTATTAATACTTGGTATTTGATTATGTAAATGTTAACATGACCCTAACATTGCTTCCACTTTTTCAATTTCTGACTCTTTCTGCTAATCAGTCATTTCAGATTTCAAATTTTGTTTTATATTAATGAGAACATGATTTTTTAAAATAATACTTACCTGTATGGATAATATTTGAAATCTGTGAATGTCAGAAAAATTTAATTAATGCCACAGAGAAATTAACAGGGAAGATAATTCCACCTTGGGAAGCAGTCGATGATAGACTTGGTGACCTTTATTGTTCCAAGAACCAATTATGATTTTTTTAAATGATACATCACTGTTTTGATGGGTATAGGACAAAGGTAATAACTACAACGCAAATTGGTCACTTCCAAGCCAAATTGTCACAAAATATATTTAGCTACTTTTTTTCTCATCATAAAAGATGTAATTATAAAACTTAGATTAATCTTAGGATATTTTATGTGTCAATTTTCGTTTCCTTTTCTGTCTTCCTAAATGGAACTCTTATTCTTAAAAACCTTTCTTTGTTCATTCTCTGCACATTTAAGATGACCAACATGACTAGAAAAGGAATTTCTAAAGTACTCTAAATTTCCTCATTACACTATGCTAGAAAGTTCACTTACCCAGTTCCTTTAAGATCTGTAATAGTGCCACATTAAGTGGTCCTTTTGGTCAAACATTAAATGAAATGATGCTCCATCTTTTACTTCTTGCCTACAGAATACCCTGAAGAGTGGTAACAAAAATTTTCTGTGTGCAGTATCCAGTTGTCATGAGTAATCTATAACTTAGCCAATGAAAGTGGTACCAATTTACATAGTTTATTCATGTAAAGATTACTAAATTACCAAAAGCTGAAGAGTCTTTAAGCAAGTGTGTTGTCTTCAGACATTTCACTTTACCATTTTTTAAGAGTTTTACAAGAACATCTCTCAATCAAATCAGAAATTATAACCCAAATAAGCATAATCTGAGGATTTTATAGCCTCCAAAAAATGTGTTATTTACTATTAACTCCATTGAGCTGTCCCCAAATTCTCACTTTATGCAGAAGAAAACATCTGGTCACTATTTCACTGCTGAAGATAATTAGCCTCCAATTTTCACAAATTATATTTGCACCTATGCCCCTTGCAAAGCCCAGGGACTGCAAACTTGTCCAATTACTCTGACACATCTCCCTAGGTGAATGAAAATGGAAAGCAGTTCTTTCCTGTAAGAAATTAACCCATCACCTGCTAACCTCTAAGGTTGTGTCTCAGCAGCTATTAGGCTGTCATTTAAAATTTATTTTCTTATAATAAACCCACAAATGCCCAGTTGGTCACTATTAATATCAAGAAATATTGATACCTGTTATATAGTATATTTGCGTTGTTGAAGAATGTCAGAGCAAATACCTTCTGAAATCACACTTTACACTACTTTCATCTAAAACATGGGCTATGGCATAACACCACTACTTCTGTAATTTATAGTTCCATTCATAGTTTTATTCATAGGAAAAGAAAAAGATCTTAACAAGTATAATTGAAGAAGGATTGGACTGTTACATTATATTTTATGCATCTCAAGCACTTCTGCTTCAGCTGTGTAAATATATTTCCTAACCCCCTCCACCCTCTCCTCATCCTCACACCCACTGACAGTGGAAAATACATTTGTTTACATTAGGTTTTGGTTTTGAAAAGCTTTATAACATAAAAGAAAGTAGCATTCCTGAACATAATAGAAACTTACAGTTTGCTCAGTGATAGAGAATGCTTCTCGGTTTTTTGAGAAAATGTAAACTAGAGAATGAGAAGATATGACAGCTGAACAATCGAAGTTAAAGAAGTTGGCCAGGAAGCATTCCCTAGAAGAAAAGTAATATATATTTGTGAGCATAACTCACACCATACAAATCAGCAAGTGAGAGTAGTCTGAGAGCAGCATTGATGATTCAGAAGTGAGAATAAATTGTTAGAGAACCTGCTTATGGTCTAAAAATGACAAATCATCCTGATTAGTACAGTGCATTATTTGAGACTCTAAAATGTTTTTGTTTCTTCTAGAAACTTGCTATATGTAATGATTTTTTAATAAATACCTATTTTCTGTAGGCTAATGTTGGAATAACTGTTCTACACACCATTTTGATTCTGCCAAACAAACTAATTACCATTTCCCACACATTGTCTCACAAATACTCCCTTGGCCTAACATATTGCCCTGCCATGTAGGTACATAATGTCTATTGAATTGAATGATGGAAATAATGTATAGAGTCCTGTTTTTCAGAGCTAGCAGCAATGTGAACATGTGACCTCATTCTTCTAGATGTTATTTCCCACCATGCCTAAAACTGTCATCCCCTAAATATGCATGGACTGGTTTCTTCACCTCTCCACAAAAATACCTTGCACCTGTTTGATTCCTAGCCTGATAAACCATTGTCAACTTGCATAAATTCTATCCATTTCTCAAAGCCAATTTTAAGCCTCGCTTTCTTAATGAAGCCTCCTTTCATTTCTCTTGCCCTCATTGATCATTCCTTTCAGTGCCTACACCTGTAATGGATAACATTCAACCTAAATGTTGATATATGGGTATAATATCTGGCACCATACAGAGTTGTCCTTGTGTATTAGTCCATACAAATAATATAAAATATTAGATACCTGAAGGATCAATGTCATATTTTTAATTTCTCATGCACATACATATTACTAGTGAACTATTGAGAATATAATAAACTTACAATAACATTTACAGACAGAAAGGGATATGCAATCAGACATAAAACATATCTAGCAGTTACATTACCTTTTTTTCCAGAATTCTACATATTTTTCTATTATTGGTAGGTGTCCATGGACACTTTTTTTTTTTGTCCATGGACACTTTCAACAATAAATTTAAGCATCGCAGAAGGCACCGGAGAGAGACTAAGAGGTAGAGTGAAAATATCAGCAAGGTACCCCTCAACCAGCTGGCAATATATAATATTATCTTTGGGTGATTTAAGATTTTATAGAGTGCAGTTAGAGGATGCTAGAATTTTGGATCATGAGTCATGAATCACAGATCATTTCAGTATGGTTCATACTAAAGTTCAAAATGACTCTTTCTTGAACTAAATAATGTGATGTCCCAAAGAAAAGAGTATGTACAGTGTAAAGAACAGAGTTTGGAGACTTTAAAACTATTCATATTTGAAGAAATATACCTATAAGACTGACTAAAAGATTTTACTGACAGATGTGATGATTAGAAAAGTCATAAACCAAGACCTATAAGATAATTTACTTCTAGAGTATTGAAATCTTATTTCATGCCTGTTTATTGTTGTTGTTTGCTTGTTCATGCATGTTTTCCTTAGTCACTCTGTTTTTGAGGATGTGCAAATTGCATCTAAAAATAATTCCAAAACATTTACTTTTAGTTGGCAAAGAAAAAGGATAAGAGTTTTAACGTGAGCTGCTTCCTTGCAAATAATAATATTACAAATTTAATATCAAGCTTATATAATCACCTTTGCAGAATAAAAAGATTTTGGTTCCTTCTTTTATCCAAATTTAAAGTTCACAGTTAAAAATATTTATCCATGCTTGTGTAAATATATACTTTTAAATTTTAATTTAAAATTAGGGTGAAATACTTAAGTTCATTGCTCTCATTCATTGAAAATGAGCCATAAAAATATTTTAACTTTTTCTATTGCCCCTAAAAGTCAAAAGAACAAATAAAGACAACAAAGTCAATCAACTGTTTGATTAAAAAGTAAAAGAACATTTTTTTTTTTTAATCTCAGGGTCAGTATCAGCCTTCTGTTAGTTCTCTCAGGTACCCTGAGAATCCCGAGCAACTAATGCATGTAATCTCATTAAATGATCTTTACAGTCTCTCTACAAACTAAGGACATAACCTAACCATCTCCAGCCTCAACTTGGTCCCTCAACTTAAAATGAGCTTGAAGCATCTGGAGCTGAGGTGACAGGACCAGAGCCTGCTTTTCTTTCTTTTTCTTTCTTTCTTTCTTTCTTTCTTTCTTTCTTTCTTTCTTTCTTTCTTTCTTTCTTTCTTTCTTTCTTTTCTTTCTTTCTTTCTTTTCTTTCTTTCTTTCTTTCTTTCTTTCTTTCTTTCTTTCTTTTCTTTCTTTCTTTCTTTCTTTCTTTCTTTCTTTCTTTCTTTCTTTCTCTTTCTTTCTTTCTTTCTTTCTCTTTCTTTCTTCCTTTTTCTTTTTCTTTCTTTCTTCCTTTTTCTTTCTTTCTTTTCTTTCTTTCTTTCTTTCTTTTTTTTTTTAAGATTTTATTTATTTATTTGACAGAGAGAGAGACAGCGAGAGAGGGATCACAAGCAGGGGGAGTAGGAAAGGGAGAAGCAGGCTTCCCGCAGAGCAGGGAGCCCGATCTGGGGCTCGATCCCAGGACCCTGGGATCATGACCTGAGCCGAAGGCAGACGCTTAATGACTGAGCCACCCAGGTGCACCCAGAGCCTGCTTTTCATCGATGAGAGCACTCAGACTTCAGGGACCCTGAGCTAGCCACTCACCCGCCACAATCTTTGCTTAACTCATGGAATATCTAAAAAGCTATAGAGTGGCTATTGGTACTAGAGCCAAAACTTATATAAAACATATCCTAATGCCTGTGTTGGGATCAGACTACAAACCTCTTTTATCAATGCCTCTCACCATCTTCCTTCCTCCCATATCACAGACTTTCAGAGCATCACAGGTCCTTGCTAACAGATATCAGTACCTCAGACGACTGTGACCTCTACTCTGAGGTGTCTTCTGGCAACTTGACCATACCATAACCTACAGTATGTAAGCCCTGCCCACTCCCTTTCCCAGAAATATCTTATGAAATTGAAGAAAATCTAGTAGAACATTTCATATACAAACTTGATCATGACATAATTCCAGGTTTCATATCCTGGAAACAGGTTTAAACTTGATATACCTTTCAGTAGGTAATGGAAAGGACTAACAGAGAATCACAGGGAAAATAATGCTCCCAAACAACTCCCTTTCAATTATACCTCTTTCCCAAAATGCACTCTTTTCTTCTCCAAGATATTCCCTTTTTCCTCTTCTTAATCCTCTCAACAGAAGGATACTATTCTGTTGTGTCAAATTCCAGAGCACCATATGGATGTATTTACAAGTGGAAGAAGTTACTATTTTAAAAATTTATGTGTGGCCTTCTCCTTCTGATTTTTGTTGACTCTATGCCGTGGGATTAGTAAGCTATAGCAAGGCCCCCTTAGCACCCTGCCACCAAGCATTCTCTTATTTCTTCTATCTCCAGCTTGCCACTTAAATTCTGGCTATTCTACCTCCAGTTATGTGTCCAATTATATCCTTACTGCTAGTACCTTAGATCAGATTCTCTGAATTTTTCAGCTGAATTATTGCTATGACCTCCTAAGTGGTCGATCGGCACCTGATATTTTCTCCAATTTTTTCATTGCAATCAGAGCAACTTCCATGCTTAAAATCTTTTAATAGCTCCTGTTGTCTTCAAGATAAAATCTGCATTCCTTAAAAATGGGCTCCAATGCCTTCAACTTCCAGTTGTTCACTCGTCTAGATAGATAGATAGATAGATAGATAGATAGATAGATAGATGATATAGATATTTGGGTAACTCTTTGCTCATATTCTTTTTGCCATACCAGGAGGAGGGAGTTACAGAAGCAAGTGGCTTATGATGCATTTATTCATTTTAGTGTAGGAACACTGTCAGAGTAACAAAGAAGGTGGGTGGCCTAATCTGTTCCTGTTAACCGGACCCAAGCATCTGGAAATTCTTGAAAGTGAGATATTACATTGAAGAAGTACATTTCTTTCTCCTGCTTTGCTGGTCCCAGAAAAAAGAAGAGGCTTGTTCACTGCCTACTCTAACAGTAACCAGTTCCTACAGTCAGGCTTCTTTCAATTGCATTTTCAATTTTCAATTAAATTGCAAAATTACATTTCACAGGAAGCCTTCATGTGCTTTGAAGTCCAGGTTAGTACCCTTCTTGTATAACTGATTATATATAGCTGACATAGCTGACTTTACTTCAATAACAGTTGCTGATCTTATTATAATTGCCTATTTAACCAGTTTATTGCATAGAGCAAACTTGCTAAGTACAATTATAAAACAGCTTTATTTCTACCTATTTACTGCCTTCAGATGTCTTCTGCTAGATCTCTTTCACTGCCCTTTGGCTATATCTCAGGCAGATCCTGTAGCTTTGCATTCATTCCCAGCTATAGGAATCACCTCAGCTTCAGATAACAAAAATTTTAGCCTCAATTCAATTAAAATTTTAAACTTTCATTTAATTCAAAGCTGCTTTCCTCCCCTGACTCAGGCCTGACTATCAGGTTGGGGGGCATGTAGTGAAGAATGGGGGCATGGTCAGCTTTTCACTTTTCCCCTCATTGCTCTTCCAGCTTTAGAGAGGAAAGGATTAACAGAGAAAAGATAGAGATTTATGAGAGTGAGGCTGTTGTAACTTGGCTGGCGTTACCTTCTGTTATGTCAGGCATCCACATGCCAACTGTCTCTCTCTGAAGGGATGTCATTGTGGATTCTTCTGAGATTCGCTCTGCCGACTTCCTACTATTCTATGCCATTCCCTGACACACATGAATCACTCTTCTGACTTCATACAACTCCTACTCCCATCCCAGCTTTGTTCCTACCTCCAGTAGTTCGCCTCCAGTCTTTTTTTGTTAGGTTCCTTTCAGCCATGAAGGCAGGCCTCAAGACAGTTCTTGGCCTTCTTCAGTGTCTATATGGCTCACAGGAAATATCAAACACCCTGTCATAGCCAGTATTAGAAGTGCCAGCTACTCACTGTGTGGCTCTCTTCTCCTACTTTAATAGGCAGCTCTAGCCAGACGTCTTCATACTTCACTGAGTGAGGTGGAATCATCACATTCCAAAGGCACAGGTTAAGCCCTTCCAACTTCTCTATTACCATGATTCATAAAGACTAGGACTGTGTAAGTCATAAACACCAGTATTTTAGTACCTGACACATAATAGGCATTGAGCAAATACTTGTTGAATTAATAAATTAATGAATTAGTCTTGATCTGGAAGAGAGAGACCAAAAAGCCAATACTCACTGACACAGTCTCTGGAGAGTACTTTAATCATTTTTATCAGAAATCTTCTCTAAAAAATTCCTTTTCCTGGGACACCTGTGTGGCTCAGTCGGTTAAGTATCTGCCTTCGGCTCAGGTCATGATCCTGGGGTCCTGGGATTGAGCCCTGTGTGGGGCTCCCTGCTCAGTGGGGAGTCTGCTTCTCTCTCTCTCTCTGCCCCTCCCCCTTGCTTGTGCTCTAACTTTCTCTCTCACTCAAATGAATAAATAAAAAATCTTTAAAAAATAAAAAATAAATATTCCTTTCCTTTGACCTAGCAATCCAAGCTCTAGGAATTTATCTTAAGGAAATTACTGGGCAAATGTCATTGATAAATTACAAGGATAAGGAATGTCTAACATAACAAAATGAAAATCATCTATGTGCTCAATAATAGTGCATGGTTAAATAAGTTATGGTTTATTCAAACATTTGGGATATTATTCTGTCATTAACTTTTTTTGTGTGTGTAGATGTATATTTATTGATATGGAAATGAGACTTAAAGCCTTTTTAAAAAAGGTTCTTTATCAAAATATTCTTCCCACAAATCAGAGTAATTAAAGATATTTCAAAAATAAATCTTGTGTGCCATCAGAGGTCACATTTCTTTGGGTACTCCATAGGTTTTATAAAGATGAGCTTATTTGCAAGCTCTGGTTTTACAAATTTTATTTGCCATGAATCATCAGAACCTGAAGTTTAGCATTCCCTTTGTGGAAAACTTTGATTAAAAATTTCCAAAGAAGTTAGAATAAAATATAATCAAACTTTATAAGACAAATTCATATTAAAGTTGAAGGTCCTTTTACAACATCCAGTTTGATTTTAAAGTAGAGATTCAAAGTCTTTAATTACCTGTAAGATTCATTTTATGGTGGTTAACAAAGGAAAGCTACGTATTCAAAGTCTGAAGTATCATTTTATTTTTTTTAAAAGAAATTTTATTTATTTGTTTTGGAGAGAGAGAGAGAGAGAACGGGGGGTGGGTTGGGTGGGGGGGGAGGAGAAGAGGGAGAGGAGAGGGAAAGAATTCCAAGCAGGGTCCATGCTGAGTGTGGAGCCTGATGCCGGGCTCCATCTCAGGACCCTGAGATCATGATCTGAGCCGACGCTTAACCAACTGAGCCACCCAGGCACCCCTGAAGTATCATTTTATTCAATATTAACATCATCACATTTTGTGGTTCCCTTACTCTTGTACTACAACTAATTGTAAATGTATTTTTAATATGTTTTTATAAGCTTTTTTATTGTGGTAAGAACACTTACCATGGTTTCTAGTCAACCAATTTTTTTTAAAGATTTTATTTATTTGTCAGAGAGAGAGAGCACAAGCAGGGGGAGCGGCAGGCAGAGGGAGAAGCAGGCTCCCCGCTGAGCCCGATGTGGGACTTGATCCCAGGACCCTGAGATCATGACCTGAGCCCAAGGCAGACGCCTAACTGACTGAGCCACCCAGGCGCCCCTATTCAACCAATTTTTAAGTGTAAAATATAGTATTGTTAACTATAGGCACTATGTGGTACAACAGATCTCTAGAATTTATTCATCTCATGTACCTGAAACTTTATACCAGTTAAACAGAACCTCCACACTTCCCCTTCCTTTTAGTCCTTGGCAACCACCATTCTACTGTCTATGAGTTTGACTATTTTAGATACTTTATCTAACTGGAAAGTGGAATCATGCAGTTTGGGGGTTTGGGGGATTTTGTTGTTGTTGTTGTTTGCTTGTTTTTTTGTTTATTGTTTCATTTGTTTGTGTGTGTGTGTGTGTTTTGCTTTCGTGATTTTTGTGAGTGGCTTATTTCACTTAGCATAATGTCCTTCAGGTTCACCCATGTTATTGCATATGGCAGGGTTTCTTTCCTTTTTAAGGCTGAATGATATTTCATTGTATGTATATACCACATTTTCTTCATCCATTCATCTGTCAATGGACATTTCAGTTGTTTCCGTATCTTAGCTATTGTGAATAATGCTAAAGTGAACATGGGGCTGTAGATACTTTTTTTTGAGTAAATATTTCCATTATTTTCAGATAAATACTCAGAAACGGAATTGCTGGATCATATGGTAGTTATATTTTTAATGTTTGAAGAATCTCCATACTGGTTTCCATAGAGGCTGCATCCTTTTACATTCCCACAAACAGTGTGCTTAATTTGGTAATAACTTATTTTTTTACATTATTCTGTGCTCCAGAAAAATTTGTATTCATGTTTTTATTACAAAATAATATTGTATTCACTGCTTATTATTTTGACTGAATTCATAATAGGAATAAAAATAAGATCTGATACTCTGAATCAGATAGAATGAATTTCCAAAAACTTCACTTTGATTTCACTAGCAAGCTGAAAAATTAAGATGTGGTTCAAATTGAGTTAAGTGATCTTTTACTTAAAACATTTGATAACACTGGAAGGAAAAAACTATCATTTAATTCTATAAAATCTTACTTCTGCCAATTAAAGTAACACATTAACAGCTATTGACATACTTTTCACACATAAATGAAAAAACTTGGCTTGAAAATGAGTGAAATTAATTTAGACGAGTAGTCATTTGATCTAAGTGAAAAGTCAGTATTCACAGAATGGTCACCTCATCCACCTTCTGCATCTACATATCTTAAATTATCATCTTTCGTCTTCTCTAATTAACCACTCAGTTTTGAAGTAGATACTGATACTTCTCTGGTAGATTTATATCTACCAGATATTTCTAGGACTTCCATCATGCAAATCACATGTATCTTCATCAACCTTATTGAGAAATAGAAATTAATACTTATTTTTTTGTTAAATAGGCACTTTTTATACTGAGCTCATTGATGCAAAAAGGGCTTATTTAAAACTTAAAAAGCATGGCCAAACAATAAACAAATAGTTGTAGGTTGATAACATGCAATATATTATAAAGCCACTCATGCAAGAGAATTCAGACTACTCTCTATACACACCAGGAGCAGGATTGCTCAACCTCTGTCTCCCATATTTATATTTTATAAATTCCGATTATTTAACAGCCTGGAGCCACTGCATCTCACAGGCCATGGCACAACTGGCTGCTACGCCAAGTAGCTGGGCAAGGATGATAGAGTATAATACTTCTACAAACACAAAACACTGGACGGAGTCAGTTGTTCCTGGTTCCTCATGTCGGAGAGCATTCATTGCGTGCTATCCTTGAAAACGAGAAGTTGGTAACATTGTACCTGGAAAAGGTTGGGAAAAGAGAGAAGGGTTATCAATGGCCATCTCTTGGATTTAATCATGACTTGAACTATGAACTGTCACTACATTAGAAGAGACTTACCAGACAAGACACTGGCAGAAGCTGGAAATCTAAAGAGGAGATCTGCCAAAGAAGTAATAGGTTATTTTAATGTAAATATTAATCACAATACTTCATTATACAGTGAAATATCTGGGATAAATTCTAAAACACCTGAGACCCTGGTTAGCACAATGGGACACGGAGTTTCCCTAATTAAAGACTTATATGTAAAACACAAATTAAAAATTCTAGAAGAAAATATAGAGAAATATTCATGACTGTGGAACACAGACACATTTATCAAACAAGACAGGAAAACATGATTACAAAGAAAATTCAGTAATAAATAAAACAGACACAAAAGAAATGGTGAAAATGTAACACAGATAGCAGAAAGATATTTTCAAAATATATAACATAAATTTGGGATATTCAGACCATATAAAAACTCCTGCAAGAGTTTATACTATTTGTTTATTGTTTGGCCATGCAACAAACACACCAATTTAAAGTGGCTAATATATATATTATATATATGAATTATGGTAGAATAAACATGACTGTCAACTAAATAGGTAAACATATGAAAAGATATTTAACTTCACTAACAGTGAGGGAGATGCAGTTTTTAAACATCTGACAATGCAGGGTGTTATGAGAATATGAGTAAATTCATACATAGGCTTTATCATATGTAACTGGTGTAAACTAGTATAACATAATTTGGAGCATAATTTGAAAATGCCTATAAATGTTGAAAATGTACCTGATCACTGTTCCACCATTTCTTCTATTAGATATATACTCTAAAGAATCTTTCATGTAATCACACAAAGAGGTATGTACAAAGATGTCCATTATATAATTACCTGTAATAGGAACTAGCTAGAAACAAGCTAAATATTCTTTAATAAAAAATAGATGAATAAATTGTGGTATATTTATATGGCAGAAAGCCACACAGCTGCAAGAGTTATTAAATTTGATTTATATGCATCAACACTAGATTATTACAAAACCCAGCTTTTATACTGTATAATCTGTTTTTAAGATTCATTTTTGTTAGTACATATAAATCAAGTTCATTCATTTTAACTGCTGTAGGATTTCCATAATTCTGCAGTTTACATTTTTCACTCAATATTGTTTTAAAATGATACGTAAATCATGATACTTTCTGTAGAATTTTAAAACACATAAATCAGTTTCTACTTTGGTGAAGGATGAAAACATGTTTGGTAACCATAGAAACAAAACAGCAGGATACACTTCAGAATTGTGGTGGAAACTAGAAAGGGGGTGATTGAATGGAGGGAGAGGGATACGAAGTGCCAGGAGCCGTTTCATGGTATTTTTTTTTATTTAAAAAAATAATAATGTGGGGGGAAAAGGGAGAGATCTGAAACATATATAACAAAATCTCTTTAATCAGGCTGGTAGGTACATGGATGTTTTGTTACCCTCTATGCTTTTCTGAATGTTTATAATAATTAATTGTTTTTAAAATGTTTTAATATGAAAAATGTTAATTATCCATAAAAAATAAAAATTTATGTTCTAATATCTCCCCATGTAGCAGGATATTAGTGGGCTTTTAAAATAAAATAATCTGCCCTCCCTACATTTTCAACTTTAATCTTTGTTATCAATCCTGAATTTTAGATTGGAATTATTCTTAGTAAATGATGCTTTTACAACTTGAGGTTTCCTTTCAAAAACTTTTTTTTAATATATTTGCGATCTTGCGTAACTGTTTAAATGGGTTTAGTGACTGCTACTAACAATTTGTACCACAAATCCCCCATTCTTCAGTTCTTAATGTTTATATACTTTATGAATGGCTGGTGAATTTTTTGATGGCCTTATTTTCTAAAAGAATTGATGGTTGGTATATTTTTTACATCCTTGCACTTATGAGAGTATCTTAGTCTGCTTGACATAAATGACAGTTTGGCTAAAAATATCATTAATGGGTTAAGAGGCTTTCTCTTCAAAATGCTATACATATTGACCATTGTTTACTAACAGGGTTACAAAGAAGTATTAAGTCAGTCTGATTTTTGTTTTTTAGTCAAATCTCAGTTTATTTTCTGTCTGAAACCCTAGAGTTTATGTTCTCTTATTTTGCAATTAAATTTTTTTTTTCAGAATTGTCATTAGTTTCTATATTAATTTTACCTAAACCATGGTGAACCTTTTTCATGTGTGCAATTTGGTCTGTTTCACCTCCAGGATATTTTCTTCAATTATATTTTAAATATTTATTCTATTTAAGTGTTTGGCTTCTTCCTTAGGAACATAAATAATTAATTTTAAGTTATCTTTCTATTCTATTGCCTTCCTATGGACACTATTCTTTATTACTTTTTAAAATTATTATCTTCTTTCCCCATCTTCTGGTTAAGTTTCTTTTGTTCATGTACTACAACATTTGATTATTTTTTCCTATGTCAGTACCATTATTTATTAATGGTTTTAAGTTTGAGAAGGTATTCTCATATCCTTGAAACTTCACCTTATTTCAGTATGCTTTGTATTCATCTCAGCCTTTGCATCTCAGCTCTGGTGTTTCCCAACAAACCTGTTTTATGTCAATAATACTCTTATTCCAGTTTTGTCTCCATCTGGTTGTTATTAGTATCATTCTGCTAGATCCCCACTTCAGAGATGGAATGGAGAATGGTTGTTATTGTTAGATAGTACTCAAATTTTCCAGTGTCTAGTGGCATTCACTGCTATTCCCTGCCTAACTGGATGGAATCCTCTGCTGTCTACATGACAAAGCTCTTGGGCACTTTGAACCAGTATAGTAGGTGAAAATCTACCATTCCCATCATACTGTGTTGCTACCAGATTTCTGTCTCTTCCCTCACTTAAGCTAACTACTCATCTAAAAGTGTAGCATGCCATTTCTGGCAAATTCCCTAACCATTCATTCACAAACACAGTATCTGAGTAGATACAGAATGGTAAAGTAAGAATGGAGTGTAGGTGAGTGCAAGGGTAAACCCATTCTTTCTGGAACCAGTATTCATGCAGTTCTAAGTAGGTGAGCCAATAATCTCATTGGTATAAAACAACCACATATGTGTATTCTAAGATGAAATCCAAAGAAAAGAGAATAGCTAAAATTTCCATCTACCTACTTCTTGACTAGCAGGCTGCTATGTTTCAGAAAATGTATAAGCCAAATTTGTGCTTTTCAATTAACTCCTTGTTATTTTTTGTTAAACACAAGTTCCTTCTGGATTTTAGTACCAGATTGCTTTTCAAGTCTTAGTTTTTGGTACCATTCTACTTTCACTTTTTTCTATAAATTCACAGGAAATGTTGGGAGAGTCAGTGTCAGAAATTGCCAGTTTGAACCCGTCTGAGACAAAGGGAAATTATTAAATATTGAAGTAATTTTTGTAAGTACTGGTCTGAAAAGAGCATCTTAAAATAATTCCTATGAATCAAACATCTCCTCATTTGAATCATAGTCAAACTATATTTTTTTTTTAATTTTTTTATTGTTATGTTAATCCCCATACATTACATCATTAGTTTTAGATATAGTGTTCCATGATTCATTGTTTGTGCATAACACCCAGTGCTCCATGCAGAACGTGCCCTCTTCAATACCCATCACCAGGCTAACCCATCCTCCCACCCCCCTCCCCTCAAACTATATTTTTGTAACCATAACTATAGATATTCAAAATTGTAGAAAAAATTATTGGTGAAAATCAGTGAATGGTCAAATTCATGACTTCATTAAAATCATGTAAGTGTTTAAGAATGTTCATAATAGGTATTGTCATAGTAGTAGGTATGATCATGTAATGATCATGGAAGTATATGGAAGTATATCTATATCATGTATATGCTCATATTCTCTATTAATTTCATATCCATAAGCATTGTGCAATTCAACTTAATTTGCCGAATGTATTACATAATCACCTAATATACTCCAGATGCTCTGAGAGATAAAAAGATGAATGAGATAAAGTAAAGAACTAAATGTTTTCATCTTTTTACTATTAAGAAAACAGATAAAGAGGAGTAATATAGCTTTCATTTACTGAATCATTCATTCACAAGTATTTAATGCCTATCATGTGTCAAGTAATATGCTAGGGCCTGGAATTACAGTAGGAAGAAAATATAGTCAATGTCATCATAAGTACGGGGTGGGCTGGAAAGGGGGACAGGCAAATATTGAGAGTGGTCTAAGATGAGTCACTAGATATATAGAAGAAGCAAAAATCTTGAGGAAGAGAAAGACTTGAAAAAATTAGAGCAGCTACCGAGTCATATGCAGCATAAAGAGTAGGAGTTAGGGAGTGTCATAATAGATGCATTTGAAGAGTCTAGCAGGAGTCAGACCACACATGGCCATCTAAGCCAGGGGAACGATGCCGGTTTTTGCTTTGTTTTATTTTGTTTTGTTTTGTTTTAGATGTAAAAGGGAAACCTGGAGGATTTTAAGCAAGTAATGATTCAGAGAGATATACATAAAATAACTATAGTTAATGCTTCCATTAATAAGATTAAAAGGAAAGATGGAAGTTTGCACAGAAGACTGGGAACTGCACAGTAGTGCAATTGCTGGGTCGTAGGGTAGCTCTATTTTTAACTTTTTGAAGTATTTACCCCAAAGATACAGATGTAGTGAAAAGAAGGGCCACATGCACCCCAATTTCATAGCAGCAATGTCCACAATAGCCAAATTGTGGAAAAAGCCGAGATGCCCTTCAACAGACAAATGGATAAAAAAGATGTGGTCCATATATACAATGGAATATTACTCAGCCATCAGAAAGGATGAATACCCAACTTTTACATCAACATGGATGGAACTGGAGATTATGCTAAGTGAAATAAGTCAAACAGAGAAAGTCAATTATCATATGGTTTCACTTATGTGTGGAACATAAGGAATAGCATGGAGGACATTAGCAGAAGGAAGGGACAAATGAAGGGGCGGAATCAGAGGAATGTATGAACCATGAGAGACTATGGACTCCGGAAAACAAACTGGGGGTTTTAGAGGGGAGGGGAATGGGGTATGGGTTAGCCCGGTGATGGGTATTAAGGAGGGCACATACTGCATGGAACACTGGGTGTCATACACAAACAATCATGGAACACTACATCAAAAACTAATGATGTACTGCATGGTGACTAACATAACATAATCATAATAAAAAAAGAAATATGTAAATGGGAACAGTAAAAAAAAAAAAAAAAAAAGACTGGGAACTATAGAAACAGCCAGAAGATTCCAGAAATGAAAAACATAAGAATTAAAATAAAGACCAAGAGATATGTTCACCAGCAGATTAGAAAAAGTTGAAAAGGGAAGTAGCGAACAAAGGACAGGTTAGAAGAAAATATCCAGATGGAAACAGAGACAAAAGGATGAAAAATGGAGAAGAGAAAGGGGCATATGATTGATACACATGAGATATATGTGTAGTCTAGAAGAAGAGGTTGGAAAAGTCTTTCAGAAGAAGCAATATTTGAAAAGATGATTGCAAAGAATTTTCCAAAAACATTAAGGACACAAATCACAGATACTAAAGCATCAAAGCTTTGTGAATATAAAGAATATCATACCTCAGCACATCACTGTGAATCTACTAAAAATAAAGACAAAAAAAATCTATAAAACAGCCAAAGCTGGTAATAATGAATCATATTACTTGTAAAGATGCAACAATAAGACTGACAGGTGACTTAGCAATAGAAAAACCCAAATTAAGTCAATGATAACACGATGGTATCTTTAAAGGTTGAAAAAAAAAAAAAAAACAACTGCTAATCTAAAATTCAGTAATTAGTGAAAGTAGCCTTTCAAATGAGGGAGAAGCAAAGACATTTTCAAAAATCAAAACTCAGACCATTCCCCTTCAACAGACCCACAGCAAAAGATCTAAATGACATTTTTCAAGTAGAAGGAAAAGGACACCAGAAGGAAGCTCAGAGATATAGGAAGGAATGAATGAAGAGGAATAAAAAGTATAAATTGGTAGGTATACATATAATAAAATATGAATATCTAGGTAGTTGGAAAAATATTAATCGTAGTGACTTAAATATATCAAGTATATGTGGTATAGTCTCCAGAGAATCTACCATAAAGAATTTTTTAATGTAAAACTAGCAAACCGATAGAAGGGAAACTTGGAGTAATAAAAGTGCTTAATTTATCCAAAAAAAGAAAATAAAGAAACATGAAACAAACAACAAGGGTTAATTAGAAATAGTAAAACGGTAAATTTAAAAACCAAAAGAAATAGTTAATAGTAAGATTGTAATATTGGATTAAAAGGAACTCAACCATATATTGGTTATAAGACACAATCTCTAAATGTCAGAACATAGAAAGATTAAAGGAATAAACTGGTATACCCGTACAATAGATCATTATTCAGCAACAAAAAGGAATGAATTACTGATACAGGCAACAATATGGATGAACCTCAAAATAAGTATTCTGTGTGAAATAAGCCAGGCCAAAAAAAAAAACAAAACAAAACAAACAAAACACCAAAACCCAAAAAACAAAATAAAACAAAAAACAACAAAAGAAAACAACCATACTGTATTATTTGATTTATGTAAAATTCTAGAAAATGCAAGTAAGTCTATATTAACAGAAATCAGAACAGTGGTTGTATGGGATGGCGATGGAGGAAGAGATGGATCTTACAAAAAGCCCTGAGGAAACTTGTGTGAAGAAATGGTTATCTTGAATGTGGCGATTGTTTGATAGGGGTATACATACACAAAAACTGATCAAATTTTACATTTTAAACATGTTCAGTTTAGTGTACTTCAATTGTATTTCATTACATTTATAGTAAAAAGTAAAATAGAAAACAAATGTGTAATAGAAAATTAACAAAGCCAAAATTTCATCTCTTAGAAGGACTGATACAATTTATAAATGCCTGGCAGAGAAGGTGAAAAAAATATGAGAAGATGGTACAAATTCTTTGCATTAGAAATAAAAAAGAGGACACCACTGTAGATACTATGTATATTTAAATGCTAATAAGAAGATATTATGAACTACTTTATGAAACTAAATTTGTAGTTTTAGAGGAAATGTATAAAAATCTTACTAAAACTGTGATGAGAAGAAATGCATATCTGTACCCACGATTGGAGAAGTCAGAGACAACTCATTTTCACCAATACAAATGGAGAATCTAGAAGGAATGCTGAGAAAATATTTAATCTCTGAAGTTCTAAAATCTTTAGAAATCAAAGAAAAGAAAATGTGTGATAGACATAGCATTTCTGTGTAAAAAAATTTAATATCCAAAATTTTTATCTTAAGGCAAACTGAGACCTTCATAAATAAATACTACTACTTCTTGTAATTTTGAAAATGCCATTTAGTGACACATGGTTAAATATGTCTAATAAAATAACCTTAATTCACCTGAACCAATATTATTTGTTCATCAAATGGTTTTTAAGAGATGCATAAAACATTTTCTCCTTAATTTTATGATTTCCATTGTTATGATGAACATAAATTAAGACGATATTCAAGTGAAGGTAGTTGATGGTCTTTCAACTTTATGGAGCAATATTTTCATTCATTTTTGTTTATGTGAATAGAAATATTTAGTAGCTTTATTGTTAAGTTTTATTGTTAATTTCTCTGTGGATATTTGAAAACCACTTATACTCATGTTTTAAATTATAGTATGGTGTAAAATAAGTATAAGTAATTCATTTTTATTTTAAATATACCTATGTCCTACAGATTTTGAATGGCATATAAGAGAAATGAGAGTGAGTAGCTTGGGGTCAGAGTATTTGTTCTATTTAGGTGGCACAGATATTGAATGTTCCTGAAGGACTTGGATGCAAGGATATAAAGTACATTCATCAGCAGATTGCTTCTTAGTTATTCTTAGAAGAAGCATATGTGCTACCAAGGCCTGCCAGGAAATAATTTACATAGTCCTCTATAGCACTGGGAGCTACTGATTCTCAATTGCAAATCAATAGTTAAAGAGAAAAATTAGATTAAAATGAGCACACATGTTAAAAAAAAGTTTTCTTTTGAAAATATACTGGTCAGTATTTTCAACTTGTGGTTAATATTTACAAATGCAGCTGAAATTTAAGAATAAATGAACCTTCTTTGGCCATTTTTGTAATAGATTGTTAACCAAAGAAATAAAGGTAAAATATGCATTATTTTTAGTTTAAAAATACTGTAAAATATTTGCATATTTAATATAGAAAATTATAACAACTAAAAAAGTGAAATATTTCAATATTAACTTTTTAGCTTAAATTAATTTAAAATATTGTTAAAAACTCTAATTTTTCAATAATTATATATGGAATTTAGTTTGATTATGACATTATTATAAGTTACATAGTGTTGTGATTGGGATTCACCTAATCCAAATTTGGGTAATACTAGTGAGCACTTACCATGTAAGAAATCACATTTCAAAGTACTTTCCCTCATAACAACTCTAAGAAATGAATAAAATGTCCAATTTTAGCAAGAGAAATCTGAGGTTCTGCCTGGCTAAATGATTTGACAAGGGTATCAAAAGCAAGATAGCAAGGAGTTACGATGCTGGAAGGAGGAATTGACTCTGACTATCCTGAGGATATAGACTTACTATCACATAAGGGCAGGTAGGACTATGTTTGGAACTCAGGGGATTCACCAGGGGCCCCTTGTTACTTCCATACCCAGTAATAACAATAAATGGACAACTGTAGTAGCCATGGCTCTGTTAGAACATTAAATTTAAGGATCCAACCCTTCAGACATGAAGATTTTGGTTAACCCCCTGGATCAGTAGAAGTGCTGGCCAAGAATGAAGGGGTTCTAGAATGGGTAGTTGAGGACAGAGATAATGAGTATCAATTGTGGTCTCAGGTCCAGTTGTGGTGGTGAGGGCTGTAGATTGTACTACTAACCTTCCTGTTCATTCTTTATGCAAGAATTGTTGACTAGTAACCAAATTAGAGGATCTATGACAGGGTAGAATGAATTGAATGTAGCACATGAGTGGATCTTAGTAGTGTGAGAGGCCAACTGTCACAGATACTTTTGATACTCCACTTCTACCTTCTCACTGTTACCATTTAAGTACACTCTGGTCTGACTTACATCATCCATGGCTATATTTCTTTGCCTGATAACTTTCTTTGCCATGTAAGCCCTGAAGTAGGTTGGAAAGGACATGGAATTAATAAGTTTCTCTTTCTGGGAATAGTCCTACATGGATGACCATCTGGATTTGGTATATAGATTCCTCTACTCCCTCACTCTTCAGGTTAGATATCACTCTGCCCTGTTTCTACACTAACTTTCAAAGTGGAGTGGACTGAATTTAAGTTCCAGTGGACTATGGTAGTACTTAGTTTATTACAAACCATTTATTAGTGGCTCTTACTTCCTGACTAAATTCCCACTGTGCTGAAACCCCTAGATAAA
Organism: Halichoerus grypus; assembly: GCF_964656455.1. Lineage (NCBI taxonomy): Eukaryota > Metazoa > Chordata > Mammalia > Carnivora > Phocidae > Halichoerus > Halichoerus grypus. Next base: position 71,416,958 of record NC_135723.1, read on the forward strand.
TTAATTTCCCTCAAATCTAGAGTTTGCTTCTAGAAAAATCCAAAAGAAGACAGAATTCCATAACATATGGGGTATGGAATTTGGAAACAACCTAAATATCCCACACTAGTAATAAATTATGATCCAGTCATATAATTAAAAGAGTGATATAAATTTATTAAGGAAATGAACTTTGATAAATAGAGTACTGCCTTATGAGAGAAACTCCAAAATAAACTTTGCATCCTCTTAATATTGTATATAACTTGCAAAGGTGTATATGTAAGTTAAAATGTGTTCATTACATGCCAGTCTACTTCAAAAGTTCAGCAACTTGAGGCAATAATTCTGAGGAGACCTACAAGCAATCTGAACTATCAGATTTGACTAGCCAGAATCAATTTGATTGATTACCAAGAACCCAGAATCCACCTAGGATGTGAGTCCCTCTCCCTAATTATCCTATTTCATTAGATTTACACTTCTGATGGAAAAGACAAGTACCTGACTTATCTTTTGGATTATCTGAAGGTTTACTTAAATAATACCTGTTTCTGACATAGCTTAAAAATATCTGAATCTTATGGTCTTGCTTTAGGGCCCTTTTCATTGTACTTTTGAAAAAATCACAAACCAAATTACAAAATCTTGGAAAATATTTCTATTTTGAGTAAGAAGTCTTCACTGAAATTTCTTAAGGGAGAAACAAGAGAGAGTATAACCCAAAAATACAGCCAAAACTTCACAAAATACACTATACACATTTCTTTCAACCAAAATTCCACTTCCTTTGGCAGCTCAAGTTTCTTCTTTTTTGCTCGCTTCCTCTCATGCTTTGGAGTCAAGTGTACTCTCTCTACTCCACTCATTCTTTGATGCCTGTCCTCCTACCTTCTTACTCCCCTCTCTCCTAAGTGGTACCTCCATGTCTTTTCTAATATAAAGTTATTCCAGCTCTAGTATTCCTTCAGTTTTCTCTCTACTATATCCACAAAATCAGCAAAATTAAGGCTTAAAACTTGAGCAGTGGGAGTCGCCTAAGTGACTCAGTGGGTTAAGCGGCTGCCTTCGGCTCAGGTCATGATCTCAGGGTCCTGGGATCGGCCAGCTTAGGGTTCCCTGCTCAGTGGAGAGTCCTCTTCTCCCTCTCCCTCTGCCTTTCCCTCCTGCTCATGCTTGCTTGCATGCTCTCTCTCTCAAATAAATAAATAAAATCTTAAAAAAAAAAAAGACTCGAGCAGTGGGGTTCAAGGGGCTGGGAGTAGCAATGAGAAGACCACTCCTCAGAAAGGACATGACTTTTTGTGTTGGTTTTTTTTCTGCAACCCTGTTATAGTTATTGATTTCCATGAGCTCTATAATGCTGTATAAGTGAAACTTTATATTTCTAGGTACATAAATAATGATGAGTTGAATTCTCTTATGCACATTCTTGACACTCCTCCTTGTCTGCTTTTCAGGCAGTGGGAGGGTAGATGCTTGGTTACAGTATAATTACATTGTGCACCCATCAGCAAGTCTCCTTTTACAACCTTGGAACAACCCCAAGGAGTCTGGAAGCAATGGAGCAAACATGAATTGGGCCTAAATATAAAAAGGAGAAAGTGTTTGTTTTATTTATTTGTTTTAAGGATAGAGTTATTTACATTCTACTGCACCGTAAGAATTGTACATTTCTTTAATAACTGTGAATTGTTAGGTTGGAAAAAAAATTAAGAAGTTTTAATTCTGATCCAAAGTAAGAATATTTTTACATAAAACTTTTTGAAAAAGATAAAATATTAATTGCCAAGAACATTATACTTCTGTCTGGTACAACTGTAATGTTGCCAGTGTCATGGCCTTCAGGTTAGATATTAAGGAAAATTTATTGAAACTCAGAGAGATGAAGTTTAATGATTATGGTGTAAATACATGTAGTAGAATAGATTAAGGTAAATTTATTCCAGAATATATTCTGGAAGATTCTTAAAATGGTAAAAGACTTATGTTATGTCGTTGTTAAATTAACACTTATTAGGTGGAGCACAAGGTGCCAGATAGTGAATAAAGGTTCAACAACAACATTGCTTCCCGGCCTTTTGGCTAAGATCAAGTGTAGTATCAACAACAGATCATAAGAGAAACTGAAATAGAGAGCTTCATTACACATTCTGGAGGAAGTGCACACACCACCTCAGGGGGCCACATGGGGAAGTCAGGAAACAACAAATGTTGGCAAGAATGTGGAGAAAGGGGAACCCTCTTACACTGTTGTTGGGAATGCAAGCTGGTACAGTGACTCTCGAAAACAGTGTGGAGGCTCCTAAAAAGTTGAAAATAGAGCTACCCTATGACCCAGCAATTGCACTACTGGGTATTTACCCCAAAGATACATACGTAGTGATGTGATCTGAAGGGGCACTTGCACCCCAGTGTTTATAGCAGCAATGTCCACAGTAGCCAAACTATGGAAAGATCCCAGATGTCCATCAACAGATGAATGGCTAAAGAAGATGTGGTGTGTATATATATATATACAATGGAATACTACGCAGCCATAAAAAAATGAAATCTTGCCATTTGCAATGATGTGGATGGAACTGGAGGGTATTATGCTAAGCGAAATAAGTCAATCAGAGAAAAACAATTATATGATTTCACTCAGATGTCGAATTTAAGAAACAAAACAGAGGATCATAGGGGAAGAGAGGGAAAAATAAAATAAGATGAAATAAGAGAGGGAGACAAACTGTAAGAGACTCTTTAATTATAGGAAACAAAAAGAGGGTTGCTGGAGGGTAGGGGGATGGGGTAACTGGGTGATGGGCATTAAGGAGGGCATGTGATGAAATGAGCACTGGGTGAATAACTGAACTCTACTTCTGAAACAAATTTATACACTATATGTCAAGTAATTGAATTTAAATAAAATAAAACGAAAAATGTATTAACAGAAACAGAGTTTATCGATTTTTCAGTTTCCGTTTTTACTTTATCAAGTCAAGAATTCAAAAATCTATAATATTAGTGTCACTTACTATAAGATACCTTGAAATGCTCTCTTGAGAATTCTTGAAGGATAAAAATATTTCAAAAATCACATTGCTTAAGCTTTTAAAATAACATTGGAAATATAATTTCTCAAGATTAAGAGCCTCCCTCTTCATTGTTTGCCTCAGTTTGGTTTCCTGTAAACTTTTTTTTAACCCCAGCAATAATCATAGAGCAATAAGTTGCTGTTTGAAGTTGACTTTTTTGGGGACTGATGTCAAATTTAGATTCTTTGAAAAACATTCAGTGTTTTCTACAACAGGAATTAGATATTTCCCCTAGAAGGTAAATAGTGCTGTTTCATCAGGTTTCCCAAAACACCTCAGTTGTTTTTTTAGAAACTGATCTTCAATTGATTTACTATTTCTGGGACAAAATATTTTTGTATTAAATATTTTAAGTATTTACTTAATCAATACTTTTGTTTAAAAACTGATATTGTTGCAGTCCTAGAAAATGTAATGGATTCAGTTGAGAAGTGGGTTTAATTAATTAAAAAAAAATACAAAATGACAACAAAAACAACAAAAGGAGAAAGAGACTAAGAGAGAGAGAGAAAGAGAGAGCTAGATTCATTCTTCAATATTGCAGATATACAAATATGGAGTAAATATTTACAACACACGTAGAATGTTAAAGGTTTTCAGGACAAAAATAAGTTGGCCAAAAAAGTTTTAGTATTACAAACAGGTTTTGACAAAACTTTTTATTTTATTTTTTAAAGATTATATATTTATTTGAGAGAGAGAGAGAGAGAGAGCACACAAGTGGGAGGGGCAGAGGGAGAGGGAGAGAGAATCTCAAGTCGACTTCACACGGAGTCCAGAACCCAATGAGGGGCTTGATCCCAGGACTCTGAACTTATGACCTGGGCCAAAACCAAGAGTCAGATGCTTAACTGACTGCACCACCCAGACGCCCCTGATGAAACTTATTAAAAATATATTTTTCTGGGGCACCTGGGTTGCTCAGTCAGTTGAGCATCCGACTCTTGATTTCAGCTCAGGTCATGACCTTAGGGTTATGGGATCGAGCCCCGTGTGGGGTTCAGCGGAGAGTCTGCTTGAGATTCTCTCTCCATCTCCCTCTGCCCCTCCCCCCCGTGCACGTACATACTCTCTCTCTCTAAAATAAATAAATAAATCTTAAATATATATATATATATATATATATTTAAAAGAGAGAGTGCGAGCATTTTTCTGGTAGCATCCACAGAGAGGACACTTATGAACAATGTTTTCAAGATCTCTAACATTTGAATATCTCTACTACTTTTATACTTATGTACTTCAAAAAAAATGCTGTAGAAATAGAGATCTGTTGTGTGGGAGGGATGGGTAAAATGGGTGAAGGGGATTAAGAGTTCACTTATCTTGATAAGCACTGAGTAAGGCATAGAATTGTTGAATCACTATAGTGTACACCTGAAACTAATATAACATTGTATGTTAACTGTACTGTAACTAAAATTTTAAAAAGTTAGGAAAAAAAAGAAATAGATTTCCATTAAGCAGTTACATTTGGGAAACAACAAACACCTGGGTTGTCCTTAATAGGGATCTAATATGGGAGCTGAAATGATTATATACAACAGTTTTCAAAAGTTGTCTCCCAAAATATTGATATTGACTTATAATTAGTTGTCTTTCAATTCTGTATCTTAAGAAATGAGGACAAAGCTATTATTTATATAACCCATCTGATTTCTCCTGCTATATAAAAGTGATGTTATCAAACAAAGCTCAGTCAGAAATTACTTCTTGCATTTTAATCAGGGCATACTATATCCATCAGTCAGAAATTTGAATGATTTATTTAAGACTCCATTTTATAAAATGCAAATTGGTTAGAAGTTTAATACAGTGGTCAGCACAGAGAAATTAACTCCCCGAGTTGGTTAATGCTAAACTAAACTGATGGACCCAGGGCAGTGAATTCATTTTGATGCTGTGCCGTTTTTCACAGTGACACAGTTCAATGCACATGTGAAAATTTCTCTTTTAAAGACTGTACTTCAGAAGTCGTCATGTCTCAACTCATTAATCCACTTTGTGCTGACCCTCTTGAAATCTCAGAATAATTTTCCAGGGACTGAACACATTTCCTCCAGAAATGATTGCAGTCCTGATATCCTGGCATTGAAAAGCACAAAATATCCTGTGAATACTAAAAGTAATAGTAGTCAACACAATAATAATAACAATAGTGCCTACTGTGAGCCATATGCATTATCTCATTTATTCTCATATCTCAACAACCTTACAAGGTAGGTTATTTTTTTCCAGTTTTACAGATAAAGTAATGGAGAGTCTAAAAGTTTAACTGACACCTAATTCCATATTCATGTTCTAAAAATTATACTTCTTATTTCTAGAGAAATAAGAAAAAAATATAGCAGCCAAGCATAATATCTGTTCTCTATGTTGAAGCTCCTCTCTTTTTTTTCTCTATTATAAGCAAGGACATTTTATCCATTATAGATTCTAACACAGTGCCTTGCACATAGAAGGGACTCAACTGATGCCTGATGAATAAATATGGAAATAAATAAATAAATATGATGTTGATGCAGAACTGAGAAAATAATTTTTTAAATATAATTTTGAATAATGTAATGTAATTTACTCTTTTAATTGACAAAATTAAACAATTATAGACTTGTTTATTTATAACCTAAGTGAATAAAAAGATATACAAAATTCTTAACATCTTTTTAAGACAACACACACTTTCAATGTTAAAAATATTTCATTGCTCAGAACATACTGTGTATGTTAATGACAGTATCTGTATGCATCAAACATGACCTGAGAATTTTGAAAAGTCAATTGACAATGTTTTAGTTATATAATGATAATAATTACTGAAATTCAGTTTCCACTGAACACTAAATTTAGTTATATGACCAAGATTGATGTTTTGTCTACATATATTTTAAATAACTGACATTTTCCCAAGTAATGTAATTAAATTATTATACTAAGATTTTTTTTCTCTCTGAAGATCACTAAATAGTAAGGAGTAATTTGTCCATTAGATGCCTAACAGTGTTTTAAATTATTTTTATCAGAAATCTGCTAATTATTGGACTATGTATTCAGCTATCCAGGCGAATTGTCAAACCATTTGTGACATCTATTGCAATATGTAACTGGATTTTTTCCCTTATTTGAAATACAGGCTTTATGGTGCCTTTTTTTTTTTTTAAATGTAATGCCCTGGACTATTTGCATCAGAATCACCTGATATTTTCCTAAGCAAAATATGCAAATTTCTAGACCTTCTGTGGACCTAATAATTATGGAGTAAGATAACTCAGAATAATTACAGAGTAGGATCTAGAATTCTAGTTTTTAACAAGTTCCTTGAGTGAAGCTTTTATCTCTAAAGCCTGATACACTGAAGTTTGACACCTGCTGCTTTGTAGCTCATATTTTATTTTTCATTTACAATATTTATCAATCATGTTGAGTAATTGGTGATTTTGCCTAGCTTTGATTTATTTCATTCTGAAGACTTTGCAAGCCGAATTTGTGTTCAAGTCTCACCAATTCCCGTTTATAAGTCTGTTTCACTCCCTTTGCGTTTTCAGAGGATATCAGTTAATCTCTTAATACCCATTCATTTGTGTTATTTACCTTTAGTGCAAATATAGTATCAAAAGTCAAATCATCAGGTCTCTGAAATTTTAGGCTTTTTTTTTTCCTTTGGTTATGTTTACTTCCAGAGAATTTTTTATGTATCAGGAACAAGCTGCCTCATGTTTTTCTCCATTGTTTTAGTAGAAGCAGAATTTTATCTCTAAGACAATAATGTTCTTTTGTTCTGGAAAACACACACACCTCACACTTTAATAGGTGTTTTAATCATGAAGAAGAAAAGCAAAAATGCTATTCTAGAAAGGAGAAATTTTAGTCGATAAGCAAATTAATTACTCTCTATAATAATGTGATAGGCCACCCTTATTTTGAACTCAACAAGTTTTTTAAACAGCAATGGGGTTTCAATAATGGCTAAATATATTTAGTGAAGCAGGCTGTTTCTTGCAACAGAGGCAAGAAGCAAGACCTAGGAGAGATTTAGAAAGGACCTCTCTGTGGAGAATCAGGGCAAAGGACTCTAAACATAATGCTATTAAATACTCCAGACTGAAATTTCTTGTATGGCATTACATTTTTCCTCATATTCACAAGATTCCAATAAAAGTTTCTTAATGCCAGGCCTTGATGTCAACACTGCTTTTGGCTTCCCATAAGACAAAGTGCCATTAGAGGAGGCACAGACCTTGAGAAGTAGCCCTATGATGTATGTGAAGACTAGCATTATTAGAAAGATGGCAAGCGGGGTGCCTGAGTGGCACAGTTGGTTGACTCTTGACTCTTGGTTTCAGCTCAAGTCCTGATCTCAGGGTAATGAGATCAAGCCCTGCACAGGGCTCTCTGCCCATCATTGGGGGGCTCATACATAGTTCACAGTGTCTGCCTGGGACTGTCTCTGCCTCTCACTCTCCCCTTCCCTCCGCCTCTCAAATAAATAAATAAATCTTTAAAAAAGAAAAGAGGGGCACCTGGGTGGCTCAGTCAGTCTGCCTTTAGCTCAGGTGATGATCCCAGGGTCCTGTTAAGTGGGGAGCCTGCTTCTCTCTCTGCCTGCCACTCTCCCTGCTTGTGCTCTTTCTCTCTGTCAAATAAATAAATAAAATCTAAAAAAAAAAAAAAAAGAAAGATGACAAGCATTAGTCAGTACTAATTTAGAGCATATAATGACTCCCTGTGATTTCCTAGAAATATGATATTTCTTTGAATTTAAGATATCATGATTTTAAGGTACACCATTATTTTTTTGTGCCACAGGGAAAGAAGATACTGCCAATTAAACTACCCTACAATGTTTTCTTATAACTTAGATTTTTATTTTATACTTAAGGAAAAAAACCCCTTTAGATTTACTTAAAGATTTTTATTATATAGCACTCTTGCACCTATGTAAAGATATGAGAATAAAATGAGTAAGATGGTAATAAAGCTTCTTTATATCTTTTCTTTGTAAGTCTGACCTTTCTGAGTTTTTTAACTCAGAGTCACTTATACCTTATTTTTTCCACTATCTTGGTGAGGCTGCATATCTTCAAAGACACATTTACTATTGATTCTGGGATTTTCTTTCAGGCCAATGACAGTAGTTTTGAAGCTGGTGCTTTCTTTATCTTGTTATGGAATTCATGAGAAAGATTTTGTACCAAAAACATAGCTTATATTGCTTCCTCAACTTGTTCTTACATTCAAGTGTTCAGAATGTTGAGACATTACATTGGCCAGTTTTGCCATCAGGAATATCTACCAGAATCACATGGGTGATGACAATGATAGGAATCATATAACTGTTGCCTGGCTGACAATGATTAATGATTGCAAGATTCCACTGACTGTAGGATACATCCTGCTTCAATGATGTTAAAATGTGAACAAATACTTGATAAAATACGGCACCTAGAGCATTGGACTTCTGGCAATCACAAAGATGGAGACTTGGGGGTTTTAGTTGAGTACTAAAGAAAGAGTATCCCTTCCCTAAGGCTGAAGAGTTTGGGAATATACAAGTTATATAAGTATTCGTTTGTAATTTTTAAAATTATACTTACTAATACATATATTTTTAAAATGTGAGTTGTCCTTTCCCAAAGGGTTTCATCATAATAAATGAAACATCAGCTTGTCACATTAAATTATAAATTACTATCTCCTTAGTCCTCTAAGTGTCGTTCACATCATTATGACACTGTCCTGCAGAGATAAGGAGCAGGAAGACTTTAATGAGAACTTCAACTAATGTAATAATTAGAGAAGGATGAGCTAATCAAAAAATATGCAAAGATTGATTAAAATTACCCTTATGCTTAAACTGTATGGGTTAAATGGAGGAAGAAAACTTTTATAAAACCTTAGTCTAGGGGTGCCTGGGTGGCTAAGTTGGTTAAGCATCTGACTCTTGATCTCAGCTCGGGTCTTGATCTCAAGGTTGTTAGTTAAAGTCCCACGTTGGGCTCCACACTGGGCATGGAGCCTACTTAAAAAACAAACAAAAAACCTTAATCTATTCTACTAATTTTAAGACATATTAAATACTGAAATATATGCAAAAATTATATTGTGATATTTTTATTTTCTTCTATTTCGAACCAGAAATTAGAACACACTTCATACATGGAGAGGCCATGGTGATGTGCTTTACAGTCCAACTATAACACCCTTAGCATGCACACACACTTCGCTAACAAGTGTCTTACATGATTGTTGTTCAAAACATTGAGTTATTACATTTACCCTGTTTTGCCAGCTGAATGCCTACCAAGATCATACATGTTGATGACAATGACAGCTACTTCAAAACTGTTGCCTGGCTGACCTGTTATAAATAATCTAATACACACAATCTAGATAGATTTTCTTAAGGTAATTGGGAACCAAAATAATAATAGTAACTTCAGGAAATCTGACTTCCAAGGCCCTGACTCAATTCTTATATTCTTGGAATAATCAGTGTAGTTGAATGAGATGTCTAAGTGGTAAATTTCTTATTCTTTGATCTCCTACACAAAGATGGTTGACTCAGAGTTTTCTTCATTTCTGGTTATATGTTGTCTTTATATTCTCCTCCTTCTTTATTCTTCTTTAATGTCCCTACAAAGCTCAAAGTAGTAAATAATGTGTACATACAACAAATTCAACATAAAGCAGTAGTCAGGATTGGGTTGTATTTGGGTAGAGGGGAAAAATACATACACCATTTCTCTTTTTTTATTTCTTCAGGTCTTAGACTGGATTGACTTTGCACAGAAAATGACAGAACTAGAAATAAAGAATGAAAGCAATACCATCTTATTTAGCAAATAATTGATAAACAATAAAATACAGTCACTTGATGTGTATATGTCATTTAAGGAAAATGGGAATTGATAAAAATATTTTTTATAAATCTTAAATTTTATTTGTACATAGCATTATTAAAGACTGAGTTTTAATAATTAAATAGTCTTAGATTTAAAACTCTGAATCCAGTGAATTTGAAACTAAAATAATTTTTCCTTTCACTTCATTACTTATGATGCCTGAGTATCATGTAAGGAAAAATTAAGAATCCAAAGTAGGAAAACAAGGATCAATGGTGTTTTTCTCTAATCTTAAGTAACTTTCCAGTCACACTGGAGAATAAGGGCGAGTCCAAATGTTATGTTGAAAATGTATCCATATTTAGATACTTATAAATGCAAAGATAATATTTATAGATATGCACACATGTGCTTTGAGTAAATAGTCCACAAGTGACACAGAAATTAGTATTCTTTAGATGGAAATATAAATATATAGTCAATATTTTATACTTGTTTATTGATACAATAAATATAAATCTGTTTAACTTCATGTTTATACCACATTCGATTAATATTTATTTCTGAATAAGTATTTCTGAACCATATACAACTAAATATTTCTCAATATTTCCTAGCTAAAGAGTAAGAATGATTTCAAAACTATAACTGAAAAATCCTCATCTTAAGCCCTAATTTTTATGTCCTGAATCACAGTAAAAATATATATTACTAGATTTGCATTATTAGACACCTTAGGAAAACAGATATTGAATATACCAATGGCAGAGAGATTTTCAAGGATCTGTCATCATATCCCAGAAGAAGAATTGGGAAATTGCACACAAAACCAGGACCAATGGGAGAGACTAGTTAAGGAGATCAGTCAAAACAATGCAAACAGCAGTGTGGATTCAAGTGGCATAACTTTTCAAATATTTAAAACCAAAGAGAACAAAGAAACAATGCCAATGGAAGAGGTTGATGCCACTAGGTTCAGACAAAGCAATTGTATAAACCAGAGGAAGTTGATTTTTTAGACTTCCCTCCTACCCTTCTTAGAGCCTTCCCTACCTTAATGGCCTAAGACACCCATCTTGTTAACTGATATTGACAGACTTGGCTTCAAGTGACAGCCGAGTTTTCCCTTCCCCACATCACATTTGAGGAGCAGCATGTTCAAGAGTCCTTGAGGCCCACTCTGCTACAAGATAGAGCTTTTTTTTTTTTTCACTTGTCTTTTTTTCTGACTTCTCCTCATCTTTAACTTTCAGATCTAGATTGATTTTCTTTAGATTTTTAAAAACTTTATTGAGATAGACTGTATATAAATTAATATGCCCATTTTAAATATACAGTTTGACAACATTTCTGTACCTATGCAACTATTGTCTCATTCAAGATATAGAATATTTTTACCAACCCAAGTTCCCTTGTGCCCTTCCCAGTCATCCCCCCACCTCCACCACATACCTTCTGACTCAGGCAATCATTGATATGATTTTTGTTAACTATAGATTAGTTCTGACTATTCTCTCTCTTTTTTAAAGATCTTATTTATTTATCTGAGAGAGAGAGAGTGAGTGGGGGAGGAGCAGAGGGAGAAGGACAAGCAGACTCCATGCTGAGTGGGGAACCCGATTCAGGGCTCAATCACACAACCCCAAGATCATGACCTGAGCCGAAATCAAGAGTCAGACATCTAACCTACTGAGCCACCCAGGTGCCTCAGTTCTGACTAGTCTAAAACTTTAAAAATATGGAATCATGTACTGTGTGTCCTTTTGTGTCTGGGTTCTTTTACATAGCAGAATGTTTTTTAGATATATCCATGTTGTTTTGTTTCAGTAAATTATTTCCTTTTGTTGCTGAGTAGTAGTCATTATATTAATACACGAAATGTGTTTAACCATTCATCTGTTGCCAAATATCACTTAATATAACAAGCATTGTTGAAGAGGTGGAGTAATTAGAACTCTCTACACTGCTGATGGGGTTAAATGGTGAGATCACTTTAGAAAACAGTTTGGTAGTATCTTTTGAAGTTCAATGTATACTTACTATATCATCCAGCATCACCATTTCTAGATATTTATTTTAATAGGTTAAAATGTATATCCACAAAAATATTTGTACATGAATGTTCATTACATTTGTTTTACACTTGCTTGGTAAGATGAAGTGTAATTAGAAATTGGACTAAGACTACTTCCTATTTGGGAGGAGCTTCCTATTTTGAGAAAACTATGCAGGATTCAGATCATCACTCAAGGAAAAGAAGTCACCATCCAGGTCTTTTAGGCAAGAGTAAATGTACTGAAAACAAACAAATATCAATCAATGTAAGCCAGGTATCTCTCAAGTGATCTAACTCAGAAATCTACATATAGAAGTTTGGGTTAAAGCCTTTGCTAATAATAAAGAAAAAGGCTCTTACCCACTCCTCTCTTCTTATCTTTCTCAAAAACTTAGGTTTTGGTTTCAGGATCTTGGCCAAATGCCTTGGCTGTCTTATTTTATCTCTGAAGAGTCTTTCTCCTTGTCTTCTAAGTAATCTGTTCCTTTATCATTAAACTCCTGAAATGCTGAAGTAGCATCTTGATAGACCAGTAGAAAAACTAGTATTAGATTGGTAGAAACTTGAGAAACCTTTCAGATCAAAGTATGTGCATATACACACTTGCATAAGGAGAACCAGCTATTAAATCTACTAGTTCACATCCTCTTCAGAGAAAATAAGGACATCTGCAGTCCCTGAATTATCAATATTGTAGCTCACAAGTACCCTTAATATAAAAATTATTAGATCATACTGGAAATCCTCATTGCTGATCCACACTTGTTCCATTTTATCTGGTTGTGAAACCAGGTCGTTCACTGAAGGAGGAGGGAAGCATTTTATTGCATTTATTGAGGGCTTGAAGAAAGAGATTTTATATTGACTTTTGTTCTGCTTTCTGATAATAATTTATTGTAAAGAACCATTATCTCCTTTAGTGAGTCAGTCAACTTGACAGAGCATCTCTCTACATCACAAATTAGTCGATCATTTTGAAAATTACACTTTTTCAGGAATTACTTCTGTTTTATTAAATGATTAATATATATTGAAACAACAGAAAGCAAACACAGGTAGAGAAGGGGGATTCTACCAATCTCAGACCTTCTCTTCTACCCATTCCTAAGAGCAAAAAGCAGACTACTCAAGAAACCTAATTTAATATGTCAATTTATTCTGAGTTTTTTCAACTATAAAGACACACTTTTCGGGGGGAGGGGTGTTTGTTTGTTTGTTTGCTTGTTTGTTTGCTTGCTTCCCACCACCTCTGATCTCTCTTCTGTTATGCCTTGCTTCCCATTATTGCTATTCATCCTTATTTTCATACTAAGATGGCTTGTGTTCTTTGATTAAAGTGAGAAACAAATGAAGTGGAATTCTTTGTGCCATGGTTTTGGGTGGGCAAATATAAGTATAGGATGTTTGGTCCACAAGGTCCTCCTAATCTACACAGCTGAAAGAAAACCAAAGAGCAGATGATTTCAAACTTAACTGGGTAAGAAAACCAAATAGCAGTAAGGCTCTGCATACCAACTCAAGCATCTCTTCTCTCACTGAAGGCTTGATCTTAACCTTCCCCAGTCTAGCCAAAATTGTCTCTATTCCCCTGAACACTCACTTTTTCCTTTTCATAGTATTCTGTCCAAATCAGTAAGTTATAGGACTGGAAAGATTCTAAGTAGCCAGTTAGCAATTCGAAAGGAGTGACTAATGGATCATCTTTTCAGCATATTAGTAGGAAACATGATTCCTGTTTTTGTTAGCTTTTTAATCTGGATAATTTCATTGGAGATGGGAAATACATAATATGACTTTATAAGTTCCCTGTGATTCAATGGTTAGTAAAACTATTTTTCCTTAAGCATATATTGTTACATGGGCTATTTAAATTAATAATGTCAGGTCATTAAGGCCCAATGTGAGGAAATTGGAATGTCTCTAAGAGATTGTGGGACAGTTAAATGTCTAAATACTTTCAAAGTAAAAGAAGAATGAAAAGAGTCCTATTTTTGTTCATTTTGTTTTGTTTTATTTTAGTGTGTATCAAGGAATTAGGGCTATTTTCATTTTTCATGCTCTCCTTAACAATAACAGCCCTATTTTTTGGAACAAGAATGAGTCCTCTATTTTAAGTTTCAATTATTTTTTTCATGAGATCCATTATTCTTATAATAACTAAAAAAATACTAAGAAAAGCAAAACTTTGAAATGAAGTTATCAATTTGTTTGGTCTAAGATGGCAGAGGACTAGGAGACCTTAATTTCACCTGGTCTCAGAAATTCAGCTACGTAGCTATCAAATCATTCTGAACACCTGCAAACTCATCAGAGATCTAAGAAAAGAATAGCTACAACTCTACAAATAGAAAAGTGAGCACTTTCTGCAAGAATGAAAAGATGGAAAAACTCTCTTCAAAATAGAGAGCAAGAGGCAGTACTGACTGCCAGGGACCTAATCAGTATGGACGTAAGTAAGATACTGGAACTAGAGTTCAGAATAATGATTATAAAGATACTAGCTGAGCTTGAAAAAAGCACAGAGACACTAGAGAATCCCTTTCTAGAGAAATAAAGAACGAAAATCTAATCAAAAAGCTATTAATGAGATGCAATAAAAAAAATGGAGGCTCTATTAGGATAAATGAGGCAGAAGAGAGAATTAATGAAATAGAAGACAAATGATGAAGAATAAAGAAGCTGAGAAAAAGAGAGATGAAAGACTACTGGATCATGAGGGGGAGAATTCAAGAAAAAGGTGATACCATAAAGCAAAATAATATTAGAAAAATTAGGATCCCAGAAGAAGAAGAAGAGAGAGAGGAGAGCAGAAAGTATATTGGAGCAAATTATAGCAGAGAACTTCCCTAATCTGGGGAAGGAAACAGGCATTCAAATCCAGGAGGCACAAAGAACCCCCTTCAAAATTAATAAAAATAGGTCAAGACCTTGACATATAATAGTGAAACTTGCAAATATGAGATAAAGAGAAAATCCTGAAAGCAGCTCAAGACAAGAGGTCCATAACCTAAGGCTAGAAACATTAGACTGGCAGCAGACCTCTCCACAGAGACCTGGCAGACCAAAAAGGACTGGCATGATATATTCAGGGTGCTAAATGAGAACAATATTCATCCAAGACTTTATACAGCAAAGATGTCATTCAAAATAGGAGAGATTAAAAAAAAAAAAAAAACTTCCAAGACAAACATAAACTAAAAGAATTTGTGATCACTAAACCAGCCCTGCAAGAAATATTAAAGGGGATCCTTTAAGTGAAGGGAGAGCCTAACAGTAACATAGACCAGAAAGGAACAGAAACAATATACAGAAACAGTGACTTTACAGATAATACAATGACACTAAATTCATATCTTTCAATAGTTACTCTGAAAGTAAATGGGCTGAATGCCCCAATCAAAAGACACAGGGTATCAGATTGGATAAAAGAGCAAGACCAGTTGATATGCTGTCTGCAAGAGACTAATTTTAGACCCAAAGACACCTCCATATTGAAAGTGAGGGGGTGGAAAACCATTTATCATGCTAATGGGCATCAAAAGAAAGCTGGGTTAGGAATCCTTATATCAGACAAATTAGATTTTAAACCAAAGACTGTAATAAGAGATGAGGAAGGACACTATATCCTACTTAAAGGGTCTATCCAACAACAAGATCTAACAATTGTAAATATTTATGCCCCTAACATGGGAGCAGCCAATTATATAAACCAATTAATAACAAAATTAAAGAAACACATTAATAATAATACAATACTAGTAGGGAACTTTAACACCCCCCTCACTGCAATGGACAGATCAACTAAGCAGAAGATGAACAAGGAAATAAGGGCTTTGAATGACACACTGGACCAGATGGACTTCACAGATATATTCAGAGCATTCCATCCTAAAGCAACAGGATACACATTCTTCTCTAGTGCACATGGAATATTCTCCAGAATGGTTCACATACTGGGTCACAAATCAGGTCTCAACCAGTACCAAAAGACTGGGATCATTCCCTGCATATTTTTGGACCACAATGCTTTGGAACTGGAACTCAATCACAAGAGGAAATTTGGAAAGAACTCAAATACATGGAGGCTAAAGAGCATCCTAATAAAGAATGAATGAGTCAACCAGGAAATTAAAGAAGAATTTTTAAAAATTCGTGGAAAAAATGAAAATGAAAACACAGCTGTTCAAAACCTTTGGGATGCAGCAAAGGCAGTCCTAAGAGGGAAGTATATAGCAATACAAGCTTTTCTCAAGAAACAAGAAAGATCTCAGATACACAACCTAACCTTACACCTAAACAAGCTGGAGAAATAATAGCAAATAAAGCCTACACCTAACAAGAGAAAACAATTAATAAAGATTAGAGCAGAAATCAGTGAATTAGAAACCAAAAAACAGTATAACAGATCATCAACACTGGGAGCTGATTCTTTGAAAAAATTAATAAGATTGATAAACCCCTGGCCAGACTTATCAAAAAGAAAAGAGAAAGGACCCAAATAAATAAAATCATGAATGAAAGAGGAGAGGTCACAACCAACACTGAAGAAATACAAACAATTATAAGAACATATTATAAGCAACTATATGCCAACAAATTAGGCAATCTGGAAGAAATGGAGGCATTCCTAGAGACATATAAGCTACCAAACTAAAACAGGAAGAAATAGAAAACCCGAACAGACACATAACCAGGTAGGAAATTGAAGCAGTTATCAAAAATCTCCCAACAAGCAAGAGTCCAGGGCCAGATGTCTTCCCAGGGGAATTCTACCAACCATTTAAAGAAGAATTAATACCTATTGTTCTGAAACTGTTTCAAAAAATAGAAATGGAAGGAAAATTTCCAAACTCTTTCTGTGAGGCCAGCATTACCTTGATCCCAAAACCAGAGAAAGACCACACCAAAAAGGAAAATCACAGACCAACATCCCTGATGAACATGGATGCAAAAATTCTCACTAAGATATTAGCCAATAGGATCCAACAGTACATTAAAAGGATAATTCACCACGACCAAGTGGGATTTATTCCTGGGCTGCAAAGGTGGTTCAACATCTGCAAATCAATCAGTGTGATACACTGCATTAATAAAAGAGAGGACAAGAACCATATGATCCTCTCAATAGCTTAAGAAAAAGCATTTGATAAAGTACAGCATCCTTTCTTGATTAAAACTCTTCACAGTGTAGGGACAGGGGGAACAAACCTCAATATCATAAAAGCCATATACGAAAAGCCCATGGCGAATATCATTCTCAATGGGGAAAAACTGAGAGCTTTTCCCCTAAGATCAGAAACACGGCAGGCATGTCCACTATCACCACTGTTGTTGAACATAGTACTAGAAGTCCTAGCCTCAGCAATCAGACAACAAAGAGAAATAAAAGGCATCGGAATCGGCAGAGAAGAAGCCAAACTCTCACTCTTCACAGATGACCTGATACTGTATGTGGAAAACCCAAATGACTCCACCCCAAAATTGCTAGAGCTCATACATAGAGCTCATTGCTCATAGAACAATGTAGCAAGATATAAAATCAATGCTCAGAAATCAGTTGCATTTCTATACACTAACAATGAGACAGAAGAAAGAGAAATTAAGGAGTCGATTCCATTTACAAGTGCACCCAAAACCATAAGATACCTAGGAATAAACCTAACCAAAGAGGCAAAGGATCTGTACTCAGAAAACTATAGAGCACTCATGAAAGAAATTGAGGAAGACACAAGGAAATGGAAAAAGGTTCCATGCTCATGGATTGAAAGAACAGATATTCTTAAAATGTCTATGCTATCTAGAGCAATCTATACATTCAACACAATCCTTATCAAAATACCATCAACTTTTTTCACAGAACAAATAATCCTAAAGTGTGTATGGAACCAAAAAAGATCTCAAATAGCCAAAGGAATGTTGAAAAAGAAAAACCAAAGCTGGTGGCATCACAATCCAGACTTCAAGCTATATTACAAAGCTGTAATCATCAAGACAGCATGGTACTGGCACAAAAACAGACACATAGATCAATAGAACAGAATAGAGAACCCAGAAATGGACCCTCAACTCTATGGTCAACTAAGCAGGAAAGAATATCCAATGGAAAAATGACAGTCTCTTCAACAAATGGTTTGGGGAAACTGGACAGCCACATGCAGAAGAATGAAACTGAACCATTCCCTTACACCATACACAAAAATAGACTCAAAATGGATGGAAGACCTAAATGTTAAACAGGAATCCATCAAAATCCTTAAGGAGAACACAGGCAGCAATCTCTTTGACCTTGGCTGCAACAACTTCTGGCTAGACATGTCTCCAAAGGCAATGGAAACAAAAGCAAAAATGAGCTAGTGGGACTTCATCAACATAAAAAGCTTTTGCACAGCAAAGGAAACAGTCGACAAAAAACAAGATAAAGGACAGAATGGGAGATATTTGCAAATACTTTATCAGATAACATTTTATCTACTATCCAAGATCTATAAAGAACATCCAAAAAACAAATAATCCAGTCAAGAAATGGGCAGAAGATATGAACAGACATTTCTCCAAAGAAAACAC
Organism: Halichoerus grypus; assembly: GCF_964656455.1. Taxonomy (NCBI): domain Eukaryota; kingdom Metazoa; phylum Chordata; class Mammalia; order Carnivora; family Phocidae; genus Halichoerus; species Halichoerus grypus. The sequence goes on from NC_135723.1 coordinate 71,435,479, forward strand.
AAATCGCAACTGACACATGAATAAATGCTCAATATCACTCAGCATCAGGAAAATACAAATCAAAACCACAATGAGATACCACCTCACACCAGTCAGAATGGCTAAAATTAACAAGTCAGGAAACAACAAATGTTGGCGAGGATGTGGAGAAAGGGGAACCCTCTTACACTGTTGTTGGGAATGCAAGCTGGTACAGCCACTCTGGAAAATGGTATGGAGGCTCCTAAAAAGTTGAAAATAGAGCTACCCTATGACCCAGCAATTGCATTACTGGATATTTACCCAAAGGATACATACGTAGTATGTGATCTGAAAGGGCACTTGCACCCCAGTGTTTATAGCAGCAATGTCCACAGTAGCCAACCTATGGAAAGAGCCCAGATGTCCATCAACAGATAAATGGCTAAAGAAGATGTGGTATATATATATATATATATATATATATATATATATATATATATACACAATGGAATACTACTCAGCCATCAAAAGAAATGAAATCTTGCCATTGCAATGACGTGGATGGAACTAGAGGGTATTATGCTAACTGAAATAAGTCAATCAGAGACAATTATCATATGATTTCACTCATATGTGGAATTTAAGAAATGAAACAAAAGATAATGGTGGAGAGGTAGAGAGGAAAAAATAAAACAAGACAAAATCAGAGAGGGAGTTAAACCATAAGAGATTCTTAATCATAGAAAAGAAACTGAAGGTTGCTGGAGGGGATGGGAGTGGGGAGATGGGGTAACTGGGTGATGGACATTAAGGAGGGCATGTGACATAACGAGCACTGGGTATTATTTAAGACTGATGAATCACTGACCTCTACTTCTGAAACAATGATACATTATATGTTAATTAATTGTTTTTATCATTTAAATATTTTTTTTTAAATTTTTTAAAATTTTTTAAATTTTTTTTATTTTTTATTTATTTTTTTAAATTTTTAAAAATTTTTATTGTTATGTTAATCACCATACATTACATCATTAGTTTTTGATGTAGTGTTCCATGATTCATTGTTTGTGCATAACCGCCAGTGCTCCATGCAGAACGTGCCCTCTTTATTTTATTTTTTTTTTTTTAAGATTTTATTTATTTATTTGAGAGAGAGAATGAGAAAGAGAGAGCATGAGAGGAGGGAGGGTCAGAGGGAGAAGCAGACTCCCTGCCGAGCAGGGAGCCCGATGCGGGACTCGATCCTGTGACTCCAGGATCATGACCTGAGCCGAAGGCAGTCGCCCAACCAACTGAGCCACCCAGGCGCCCGGAACGTGCCCTCTTTAATACGCATCACCAGGCTAACCCATCCTCCCACCCCCTCCCCTCTAGAACCCTCAGTTTGTTTTTCGGAGTCCATCATCTCTCATGGTTCATCTCCCCCTCTGATTTCCCCCCCTTCATTCTTCCCCTCCTGCTATCTTCTTCTTCTTTTTTTTTTTTCTTAACATATATTGCATTATTTGTTTCAGAGGTACAGATCTGTGATTCAACAGTCTTGCACAATTCACAGCGCTCACCATAGCACATACCCTCCCCAATGTCTATCACCCAGCCACCCCATCCCTCCCACCCACCCCCCCACTCCAACAACCCTCAGTTTGTTTCCTGAAATTAAGAATTCCTCATATCAGTGAGGTCATATGATACATGTCTTTCTCTGATTGACTTATCAAACTCAACCCCCCAAAAACAAATAATCCAATCAAGAAATGGGCAGAAGACGTGAACAGACATTTTTCCAAAGAAGACATCCAAATGGCCAACAGACACGAGAAAAAGTGCTCCACATTGCTCGGCATCAGGGAAATCCAAATCAAAACCTCAATGAGATACCACCTCACCCCAGTCAGAATGGCTAAAATTAACAAGTCAGGAAACGACAGATGTTGGCAGGGATGTGGAGAAAGGGGAACCCTCCTACACTGTTGGTGGGAATGCAAGCTGGTGCAGCCACTCTGGAAAACAGTATGGAGGTTCCTCAAAAAGTTGAAAATAGAGCTACCATACGATCCAGCAATTGCACTACTGGGTATTTACCCCAAAGATACAAATGTAGGGATCCGAAGGGGTACGTGCACCCCGATGTTTATAGCAGCAATGTCCACAATAGCCAAACTGTGGAAAGAGCCAAGATGTCCATCGACATATGAATGGATAAAGAAGGTGTGGTATATATATACAATGGAATATTATGCAGCCATCAAAAGGAATGAGATCTTGCTGAGTGAAATAAGTTAATTAATTGAATTTAAATTAAAAAAATCTATACCTGAAGGAAAAAAAAAGAAACGAAGTAATCAAAAGAGATAACTGTAGGTGGCATTATTAGAACAGTAATTAAATGTATTAGAATTTTTTATTGAATAAATAAATTTCAATTTAATTTAATTTAAAAATGATTTGAGACCTATTTGATTTTTTTTATAGATTCATGAATGTCAAGAATCAGAGGGGTAAGGGTATGGATTGTGCATAGTTAAGGCAGAGATAGTTTTGTTACAGTTTATGTTTCAGAACTGAAGTTTTTTAAATGTAGGTACTTGTAGACTTTAGTATGGATATGATTGAATTGTAGAATATAACCTCAAATATTTTAGAGGAAAAACTCTTTCTATTAAGGACATAAGTAATCATCTAACTTTTTCCATGTCTCCATTAAAAGAAATATTCCGGGCGCCTGGGTGGCTCAGTTGGTTGGGTGACTGCCTGCGGCTCAGGTCATGATCCTGGAGTCCTGGGATCGAGTCCCGCATTGGGCTCCCTGCTCAGCGAGGAGCCTGCTTCTCCCTCTGACCCTCCCCCCTCTCATGTACTCTCTCTCTCTCTCTCATTCTCGCTCTCTCAAATAAATAACTAAATCTTTAAAAAAAAAAAAAAGAAATATTCCTTCAGAGCAAAGGAGGTTTGAAAAAGTCCCTTTGACACATTACTTTTTTGTTGGCATTAATGGAATAGTATAGACCCTTGCTACTCAAATGGTCTATGGACCATTATTGTCATCCAGGAGGTTGTTAGCAATGCAGAATCTTAGGTCCCACTCTGGACTTTATAATGAGAATTAACATTTAAACAAGATACTCAGGTAATTCTTATGCACATTAGAGTCTGAAAGGGACTGTTAAAAATCTTCGCACTGTAAATTAGTGCTGTCCAATAGAACTTTGTACAATGATGGTAATGCCCTGTGCCATTCAATACAGTAGCCAGTAAACACATATAGCTATTAAGCACTTCAATATAGCTAGTGCCAGTAAGAAACTGATCTTTTTCATGTAATTTTAACTAATTTAAATTTAAATAGCCACACATGGCCAGTGGTTACCATATTATACATTGCAGCTGTAACTTTTTATTCAAATGTATTTATGGGAATAGTGTATGACTTTGAAGCTTTGGGACGTTTGTTCTCTTTATCTCATTTGCCAAAAGTCATAGGGCCCTTGTAATACACTGATACTTCTAAGTGCTGTTTATTTATTTATTTATTATCTGCACTATTCCTGGAACATACTTATTGTATTCCACTACAGTTATTTGTTTATGCTGGGGCTCAGGGCAAGCAACCCCAAAATATGCCACTTTGGCACATGATTATTTTGATTACTTAAGAAACAGCCAATGCAAAATGTATATTTTGACCCTCCTTTGTCTCCAGAAAGCAGGAAATAAATCTCACATGTGAAAAGTAACCACCCTGTGCCAGGAGGTAGAGATATCATCAGAGATAGGGAATTCAGGGCCAAAGAAGCCTATAAACAAACCTTTTTCTTTTACTGATTTACTATGCCAGCCCAACTTCTGTTTAGAATTCCTTACTAACTGAAGCCCCAAAACATAAGTTTTATTTGTCCTGTCAATTTTTCACAGATTTATTTTCTTTCTCTAATGTGTGTAAAAACTGCATGCCTTGGTCATTTCTTGGGTCTTAATTTTATTATTGCGCCTCCATGCACACATAATTAAACTTCTTTTTCCCTCTTAATCTGTTTCATGCCAATTGAATTCTTAGTCCAGTGAGAAGAACATTGAAGGGGAGAGTAAAATTTTTCTTCCCCAACATTTACATGGCTGTTTTCTACCATGTCCCACAATCAACCTGATCCCAAGATGAACTGTAAGCTTCTCAAGGGAGAGATCATGTCTTAATGATCTTTGTATTTCTATTTACCTAGTACCAAGTTTGGCATATAGAGGTACTCTGTGCAATACCATTGAATTGAATTGACAAAGAAATAAACCCATGAGCATTTTATTTTATTTTATTTATTTTATTTTATTTTATTTTATTTTTAGAGCAGCCATTTTTAAAAACAGCTTTTTGAGGTATAATTGATGTATAAAAAACTGCACACATTTAACATGCAGACTTGATGAGTTTGGATATATGCAAACACCCATGATATCAATACAATCAAATTAATAAACATATCCAACATGTTCCAAAGACTGTTTTGCTTGTGTTTCTTTTTTAAATGGTAAGAATATTTAACATGAGACCTGCCCTCTTAACAAATTTTGAAGTATTTTATATTATATTGTTAAATATAGTCACTATATTATACAGAGATCTTTAGGAGTTGTTCATCTACCATAATTGAAAATTCATTCCCATCAAACAACTTCATCCCCCCCCCATCTCTGAGATGTCTGCACACCCATGTTTACTACAGCATAGTCACAGTAGCCATTTATGGAAACAAACCATGCATCCACCAACAGAAGAACAGAAAAGAAACATGTGGTATATATATGGAATGCAACATTATTCAGACTCAAAACAGAAATAAATCTTGCCATTTGCTACAGCATGGATGATCTTGAGGACATTATGTTAAGTGAAATAAACCAGCCACAGAAGAATAAATACTACATGATTCCATGGCTATGACATATCTGTAGTAGTCAAATTCATAGAAGTAGTGCACATGGGTAATTATTTTAATAAGACTTAGTAAAGCATGGAATTAGATTTAAAGTAACATTATCTTGGACAATATCCATTAGTGTTCATCCCACCCTGAAAGCAACTGTCAAGCAAACAGAAACAATAACAATTATAAAAACAATAAATTGTGCATGGCTAGACTTAGTTTCAGCTCTTTAAAGTCAGGCTGATGTAAGAAAAATGCTGAAGCAGATCAGTGAACATATTAAATATCCTGGCTAAGTTATTTATGAGTAACATGCAAATCAACCTTTTGTACCGTCAGTTCTGAATTGGCAAGAACACCAGAGCTGGGCCTGGGACATGGAAGAGGGGATGTTCCCCTAAGGGGCTAGATGACTGAGACACTGAGGCTGGATAGCCGAATTGTCCAAGTCCCAAGGTGATGTGAGCTAAAAAATTAGCTACAGAAGACAAATAACCAGGGGGTCACTAGCACCAGGTGGATAGCCTGACCCTCATGCCATGGTGGGAATATCCAAATGTTTTTCTGACAAGCAGTGCAAACAGCCAGGTAAACAGCTTGGGACATGAACAGATGGCTTTGTAATGCCAGCTTTTTTTTTTTTTTTCTTTTTCCTTCTCCTCCGCCTCTTCTTCATCTTCTTCAGAGAAGCAGACTGCCTGTGGCAATAATGGCTTCTAACTTTGAACTCAACAGGCTTTCTCATCAAGATTCTCAAATCATGTGGCTTGGAATGAACTATTACTAAAGCCAGCTCCATGTATTTTGCTCATTTCCATTGTCTTGTGAACAAAGATAAGTCTACTTTAAGTTTTGAACTATCTGCACCTTCATATTATTTGAATTCACTAGACATTAGGAATGATATATTATGATATACTGAAAATATTTTGTTGATGAATTTCATCCTTATAGTTCATTCTTCAGGAAGTCTGCAATATTTACAAAGAGTTCTGGCAAACAGGGGGTCTTTGTTTATTTATTTGTTTTAATCTTTAATTATGGAAATTTTCAAACATATTCAAAAATAGATAATGATAAAAATCCACAAATCTATCGCTCAGCCTCAAAAATGATCAACATCTTATTTCATCTCTTTTTATTATTTGAATAGACTATTTTAAGCCAGATCCCACCATACTATTATTTCAATTATAAGTACTTCACTATGAATCTTTAAGATACTTTTTTTAAAAATAGAACAATAACATCACAGTAATAATTTCTTATTATTTAATGTTCAGTCCCTTTTCAGTCTTTCCTGGTTATCTCAAAATTATATTGTCATAGTTGGCTAGTGTGAATCAAAATTCAAGCAAGGTACAAACTGAATTTATTTGATGTGACTCTTTAAATATATATTTTTTGTATTCTTTAAAAGATTAAGTTGTGTAAGAACACTTAACATGAGATCTACCCATTTAACAAAATTTTAAGTGTACAGTACAGTATTGTTACCTATAGGTACCATGAACACATCTCTACAATGTAATTATCTTGCATTACTGAAACTTTAGACCTATTGAATAGCAGCCCCCCTTACTCCCTGCCCCTAGGTTCTGGCAACCACTATTCTACCCTCAGTCTTTGACAATTTTAGTGTATGGGGAGGGAAAATAATTTCCCCTTTACCCTTCTGAGTTCTTAGCTTAGACCCCTATAATAAAAGATAGCTTAACAATAGAAAAATGAGCACACATTTATTAACATGTGTACCTCATGTACACATGGGAGATACCCATGGGAAAATAAGGAATTTTCCAGTGATAGCCTAATCCATCATCTTAAATACTATCTTCAGCTAAAGACAAAAAGAAAAACTTTGGGGGAGGAGGAGTAGATAGGGGAGGGACAGGAAGCCCAGTTATGGGTAACCTGGAGGTTACCAGGAAAATTATATAAACAAAAGTAAGGTTTGTTATGCAGATCTAAGTTGATGCCTTCTCCATTGATAAGATTTTCTTGTGATTTAGAGTCCTTCTTTTCCTGGTTTAGAGATGGGGCATGAGAAACTGTCTTTCTAATGAGTTCCCAGGATGGGCACTTTGAGAAGCACTGTATTTGTTTTGTTTGTTTGTTTTGTTTTGTTTTTTAAGATTTTATTTATTTATTTGTCAGAGAGAGAGAGAGAAAGAGAACAAACACAAGCAGGGGGAGCGGCAGGCACAATGAGAAGCAGGCTCCCCGCTGAGCAAGGATCCCAATGAGGGACTCAATCCCAGGACCTGGGATCACAACCTGAGCCAAGGACAGACACTTAACTGACTGGGCCACCCAGTCATCCCTGAGAACCATTGTTAAACCATTTGTTAAACACATTTCTCTGAACAGAAATTGGTACAGTACATGTGCCTCATTTACCTTCAGAGTGCTATATCTTCATTAAAGTTTATCTGACTGGCCTTACCAAAACTGGTTAGAGCATAATATTAGTCACACCATAACACTAATCACCCCAAACTCAGAGGCAGAATAACACAGTGGTTAAAAACACAACACTGCTTAGAAAAGACAAGCACTCCTATGTTTATTGCAGCATTATTTACAATAGCCAAGATTTGGAAGCATTCTAAGTGTCCATGAATAGATGAATGGATGAAATACACACACATATTGGGGCACCTGGGTGGCTCAGTCGTTAAGCGTCTGCCTTTGGCTCGGGTCATGATCCCAGGGTCCTGGGATCGAGCCCTGCTTCAGGCTCGCTGCTCAGTGGAGAGCCTGCTTCTCCCTCTCCCACTCCCCCTGCTTGTGTTCCCTCTCTCGCTGTTTCTCTCTCTGTCAAATAAACAAATAAAATCTTTAAAAAAAAAATACACACACACACAATGGAATATTACACAACTGTCCAAAAAAGAATGAGATTTTGCCATTTGTGATAACATGTATAAACCTAGATGGTATTATCCTAAGTGAAATAAGTCAGACTGAGAAAGACAGATACCATACGATTTCACTCATATGTGGAATCTAAAAAGCAAAACAAATGAATAAACAAAAAACAGAATCAGTCTTATGAATACAGGGAACAAACTAGAAGGTTGCCAGAGGGAAGCGGGTGGGGGTGGGCAAAATGGGTGAAGGGGAGTGGTTTCCAGTTGTGGAATGAATAAGTACTGGAAGAAAAGGCACAGCACAGGGAATATTAGCCAATGATATTGTAATAGCACTGTATGATGACAGATGGGAGCTACACTGTGATGAGCGTAGTATAATATAGAGAGAAATTGAATCACTATGCTGTACACCTGAAACTAATATAACATTGTATGTCAACTAAACAAACAAAAAGCTGCTTGGCATTAGAAAGATCAGGATTTTCTTTCTAATTTTCCCGCCATATAGCTATGAAACATCAACCATGTTGCTTAATTTTATGACTCATTTCCCTCACCTATAAAATGGGAAAGTACTAGTACCAAATCATGGGGCTGTTTTAAGGATTAAATAAGATAATGTATGTAAGGCATCTGGTAAGTCTTTTAATTCTTTAGCATGATATTAGAGCTTGGTTAATGCCCTTACCTTGGCTGACCAGAGTTTGAAGTTTAATATTACTTGGCGTTTGTTAAATAGTACCTAACAGGAATACAAAGGCTTTAGGAGTTTTGCAAGAACTGTCCTTGAGGGTATAAAAACTATAATTGCTTTTATAATTTGCAGTAAGTAGGTTTAACTTTTAGTTTTGAAAAGGATTTTGGAGAGCCATAAATAGGAAAAAAATAAGTTCATAAAATCAAGTGTGTACCTTCTATTGTGTGGGGGAATATAGAGGAAGAATTCTTTTTTAAGGAGCTCATACAACCTGAAGCAAAGTCTTGCAGAGTCCCAGAACCATTTCTGTCAACTGTCTTCTTAAATAAAATCTAGTGACCTGTATCCAACCAACAGAAGATCAATTTAGTCAATTTATTTTTTAAAACAATCTCCATTAAGGAAATTGAATTGATTGACACGTGGTCAAAATAATTGGATAACTGGCAATAGTTTTTATCTTACAGCCAGGAGTTTTGGCATTATAGCAGATCCTAAGAATTTTGCTATGTTGTCCTTACCACTGGAATAAAATGAAATTGGTTAACATTTGGGGTTTTGGGTTTGTTTTTTTTTTAATTTTTGCAGGGTCCTCTGAGTTTGTACTGCACTGCCCTCTGGAGGACAGAATTCATCATAACACATACATTGTAATTTTAGGAAAGTCTATACTCCTCCATAAAGACAAACTGTGCTTCAAAATGTGTAATTCATGGTAATAGCACCAGGACATAATAGCAAAATAAAAATTATTATAATTTATGCTAATACTTCAATTGGCACTATTGAGTAGTGTTGTTTTTCATTCCAAGTATTAAATTTCAATCTCTATAACATATGATTAAAGTTTTTTTAATCAATATTCCTTTAAAAAATTATGCACCTGTCTTAGTTGGCTTTTAAAATAAAGTTCTAAATGTTTCCATATTTTAATATATTAATAGTTGAAATTCTAAATGCATCAAATTTATTTTTCTGATAATCAGTTTGCCCTTTATATTTTGAATATAGATAAAATTTCCTATGTGAAGAATAAATATGTCTTTTTATTCATTTGCCATAGATTTTGACATATAGTCAAAGGTTAGTTCCTTACAATGTACATGTGCATGAAAAGTCACTGGTTGGGTTATAAAAATAAGCTATTAAGGTATTTCTGTAGAAAATAAGTCTGTTGAACTTGACTGGTTGATAAAATCAATGAAACCAGGAAAGAAAGATAGAGAAATCTTTTAAGCAGATCTAAGTGATGTTAAGATCTTTCTTGAACTTTGAAAATTATTGCTTTAAAAAAATTACTGTCACAAGACATTTTTCCAAAGAAGACATCCAAACGGCCAACAGACACATGAAAAAGTGTTCAATATCGCTCGGCATCAGGGAAATCCAAATCAAAACCTCAATGAGATACCACCTCACACCAGTCAGAATGGCTAAAATTAACAAGTCAGGAAATGACAGATGTTGGCGGGGATGCGGAGAAAGGGGAACCCTCCTACACTGTTGGTGGGAATGCAAGCTGGTGCAGCCACTCTGGAAAACAGTATGGAGGTTCCTCAAAAAGTTGAAAATAGAGCTACCATATGATCCAGCAATTGCACTCCTGGGTATTTACCCCAAAGATACAAAAGTAGGGACCCGAAAGGGTACGTGCACCCCGATGTTTATAGCAGCAATGTCCACAATAGCCAAACTGTGGAAAGAGCCAAGATGTCCATCAACAGATGAATGGATAAAGAAGGTGTGGTATATATATACAATGGAATATTATGCAGCCATCAAAAGGAATGAGATCTTGCCATTTGCAACGACGTGGATGGAACTGGAGGGTATTAAGCTGAGCGAAATAAGTCAAACAGAGAAAGACATGTATCATATGACCTCACTGATATGAGGAATTCTTAATCTCAGGAAACAAACTGAGGGTTGCTGGAGTGGGGGGTGGGGGGGGAGGGATGGGGTGACTGGGTGATGGACACTGGGGAGGGTATGTGTTCTGGTAAGCGCTGTGAATTGTGCAAGACTGTTGAATCTCAGATCTGTACCTCTGAAACAAATAATGCAATATATGTTAAGAAAGAAAAAAAAAGAAGAAGAAGAATGTAGCAGGAGGGGAAGAATGAAGGGGGGGAAATCGGAGGGGGAGAAGAACATGAGAGATGATGGACTCTGAAAAACAAACTGAGGGTTCTAGAGGGGAGGGGGGTGGGAGGATGGGTTAGCCTGGTGATGGGTATTGAGGAGGGCACGTTCTGCATGGAGCACTGGGTGTTATCCACAAACAATGAATCATGGAACACTATATCTAAAACTAATGATGTAATGTATGGGGATTAACATAACAATAAAAAAATAAAAAAAAATTACTGTCACAGAAAGAAAGTCAGGATGCACTTCATGGGACAAAATTTGTGTGAAATTATACAGTGATAGTATTGTCCATGATTATCCTGTATTATTGTCTAATTTTATTTGGTTTGTATGAATTTGGCATAACAAGAGAAGTTACTTTGTGTTTTTCTTTTATACATCAGGCTAGAAACCCAAGATGTTTTTGGCTGTGATCTTTAGGCTGAGAACTAGACTAATTTTAAGATGAAAGAGGAAAAAAACAAAGTGGGAATCTTAAGGATTTATTCTATCTTCCTTTCTTATTCTTGTCTAGGTTTTCAACCAAACAAAAGCATCTGCATGTTGACTTCAGGCTGCTAACTAAGGTCCCATGCAGGTAAGTTCTTACTTAACACTGCTAAGCTGCCAGTCCAGATTGGGATGGGTAACCAAAAAATGGAGCTAAACAGTAAATGTTACTTGTCTCTCACAGTTGTTTTTCAACTCCTGTCACCTTAAGACTATTCCACATTTTCCAGTGTCAGGATCTAAAAGCTAATAGATTACTTTCTATTTGGTTTTTAACTGTAATATTAGTTCAGGTCAAATAGCCAATTAACAGATTAATCAAAACATGAGAATCAGTTTCCAAATGACATTGCATGTGGGAGTTAAGATTTAAGAGAAAGAAGGGACTGAGGCAAAAAAAAGAGAGTTTTGTTTTGTTTTGTTTTGTTTTTGAGAGAGAGAGAGAGGGTGGGAGGAAGGGCAGAGGGAATCTTAAGCAGGCTCCATGCCCAGCATGAAGCCCAAAGCAGGGCTAGATCTCAAGACACTAAGATCATAACCTGAGCCAAAACCAAGAGTTGGATGCTTAACCAACTGAGCCACCCAGCTGCCCTGAAGTTCACTCTTTTTAATAGTACTTATCTTACTGGGATAGCCAGATATTAAGAATTCATGTTAATTTCTCTGCTTTTTAAACTTTTTTTTTTTTAAAGATTTTATTTATTTATTTGAGAGAGAGAGAATGAGAGAGAGCACATTAGAGGGGTTAGGGTCAGAGGGAGAAGCAGACTGCCTGCTGAGCAGGGAGCCTGATGCGGGACTCGATCCTGGGACTCCAGGATCATGACCTGAGCCGAAGGCAGTCGCTTAACCAACTGAGCCACCCAGGCGCCCCTCTCTGCTTTTTAAATCCCTATTCATTGCTCCTATCTCTACTTCAACTGTTAATATACACTTAAAATGTCAGTATTCAACATTTCAATGGAAATAACAAACTTAGGTAAGCTGGAATCAAATGCAACATTGCACTCATTTTTGTTTTTTTTGTTTTTACTTGTTATTCCATTATTATTTATTTAGCAAACCATTGGAGTATGCTTACCTCTTTTCTTCCGGATACAAGCCTTTTATAATAAATGCTCACTGTGCCTATCAGATTTCACTTCAAATGATTTATTATGTCAGGGAGTCCCTGTGCTACTGTTTTATTATATTACATTTCCTTTCTAGTGCATATAGCTTTCTCATGATAAAGCTAATTCTGAACTCATTACTACCAATTGCATATTAGCCTATATCCCAATCTGACTATTGAAATATTTTACTGTTTGTGCCAATAATTTTATAACCTAATATTCATGTACTTTATCTGTTAATCACCACAACCTGAATTAATGTAGCTATATATCTGATTTATTTGCTACTGTTTCATGATCCCAGAAGAGCTACAGCACATTTCAGAGTCTTAAATATGTGCATATTGAGTTTTCATGTTGCTTAAAATTTTAGAGTAAAATTTTGACTTTCTGTGTTGTTTTAAAATCAAATTTAAAAGAAAAGTTTTGAGGTTTCTAACCATTTGCTTGGCATATAGTAATGCTGACTTCTAAGTACATGCACATATGATTTCTTATTTGCTGATTTCTCTCTATAATAGAAATTTTGTAAATATGGTCACCCCGCCCCCAAAACATATATTTCAATCTTCATCCATAAAGAGTTTGACATACAAGTTTCAACTCTGATTTGCATTGTATAATTTTAAGTTGCTCTCTGTATTAGATAGATTCTTAAAAACTAGAATATGAACTTTGTCCCGTTTCTAACTACTGAACTTCTCATTTAATTGCAGAGTTAGATTCACACACATATCTGCCCCTCAGACTTCTTGGCTAAATGTACGCTTTATTAACTGTTTAAAGTATGATTACTTTGAAATCATAAACACTGGTGGATTGTACTGAAATGAACTTTGAAGATTTCTGTGTAGGGACTTAGTGGATGTGTTTTTAAAAAACTAAGTGGCTGAAATAATGTGCACAATTTTAGGTCTCCAGTTTTCTTTTATTCTTATTTCAAATACACTGGCACCAATAAGCATAGCAAAAGCAAAACACCTGTAATATCATTTATTTTCTTAACCATGATGGGACTCCATTTTTAACAACATGGTAAGTCATTTTTTCAGTAAGAATAAAGTTATGGGAGCAAACACAATCATTCCAGTGTCTGAGCAGTAAAAGCTGGTAATAAGACTAGCTGGGTTGGGGGGGAGGGGAGACTAGCAGAACTCCATAACCTAAAGTGAGATTGAGATATAAATGTCTAAGGAATAAATTTAATTAATCTTAAGGAATTCACACCTCTCCAATTCTCACATCTGGGGCAACTTCAACTTTTGACCAGTGGCTTTAATAAGCTTTTGCTAAAACTAGATATCATCAGCATTAGAAACCTTTTGTACATCCATTATTCATTGGAATTATCTATCTCCTAAGCTAATGATCGTTAGCATCTTCCTTACTGGCTCTGGAGAGGGAGTATAACTCATTATTTCATTTTTCTAAAGGTAGGAGTTCAGTGTGTGCCAGTTAAATGAGAAAACTATTCTAATTGACCTTGAGAGGTTAAAAGAATGGATTTGATAGAAAAAAAAGATAAATGGAAAAAAATAAGCTAAAAAATATGACCATCTGAAAAGTAACAAAAGGAACAGGAGTATTCACTTGAGTACAAAATAGCAACAATAATTTAGGAAAACATACACAATGTTACCTATGGCTATTTTAGAACAAAACAGAAGTATAATATTCAGTATAAAATTGGCACTAATTTAAACTATATAAGTGATTGTTTTTGGTTGAGGAAAGTGGTTAACAGTAAGTTAGTTTTCTGATATAATTGAGAAGTGGGATATTTTAGCCATTGAAAATTTGTTCAACTTAACCTCAGGTTAATTTCCTTCGTGATTTTTCTTCCTAAAACCCAACCTGGGACAGGAGAGTCTTCAAAAAATGGTGCTGGGAAAACTGGATATCCACATGCAAAAGAATGAGTTTGAACCCTTAACTTATGCCATATACAAAAATTAACTCAAAATGGATCAAAGATATAAACATAAGGCTCCGAAATACAAAACTCTGAGAAGAAGGGGAAAGCATAAGGGGGAAGCTTTACGACATTTCTGGATAAAATAACCAAAGCACAGGTAACAAAAGAAAAACGAGGTAAAATGTGGACTTCATCAAAAATAAAAACTTTTTGGGCTCTGAAGAACACTATCAAAAGAACAAGAAGGCCATCCACAAAACAGGAGAAAACATTTTAAATCAGATATCTGATAAGGGATTAATATTCAGAATATATGAAGAACTACAACTGAACAACAAAAAAATAATCTGGTTAAAACACGGACAAAGAGCTTGAATAGACATTTCGCCAAAGAAGATATACAAATGGATAATAAGCACAAAAAAAGATGCTAAACATCACTAACATTAGGAAAACTAGAGTCAAAACCACAGTAAGATAGTCTTGTGAAAGATGGCTATTAGAATGGCTATTATAAGAGAAAGGCGGGGGAGCAGAAAATAACAAGCATTGACGAAGATGTGGAGAAATTGGAACCCTTGTGTACTGCTGGTGGGAATGTAAATTGGGGTAGCTGCTATGGAAAACAGTATGCCAGTTCCTCAAAAATTTAAACAGAATTATCATATAATCTAGTAAATCCACTTCTGGGTTTATATCCAAAACAATTGAAAGCAGGGACCCAAATAGGTATTTTTTTTTTTAAGATTTTATTTATTTATTTGACACAGAGAGAGAGAGAGAGAGCACAAGCAAGGGGAGCGGCAGAGGGAGAGGGAGAAGCAGGCTCTGCTGAGCAGCCCGGTGCGGGGCTCGATTATACCCATGTTCATAGCAGTATTATTCACAGCAGCCAAAAGGTGAAAGTAACCCAAATGTCCATCCACAGATGAGTGGATGAACAAAATGTGGTATGTACCTACTGTGATGGTTAATGTGTCAACTTGGAGGAGGTATTTGGATAAGATTAACATTTAAATTGCTTTAAGTAAACACATTGCCCTCTTGAATGTGGGTGGGCCTCATCCAATCAGTTGAAGGCCCACTAGAACAAAAAGATTGGTCTCTCTACGCAAGAGGGAATTCTCCAGCAGACTGCCCCTTGTCTTCACCTGCACCATCAACCCTCCTGGGTCTTTGCCTGCTGACCTTGAGACTGGAATTGTACCACTGATTGTCCTCAGTCTCCAGGCTACCAGCCTCCACTCTATACTCACACCATTGGTTCTCCTGGGTCCAAGCCTGCTGGCCGAAATTACAGATTTTGGACTTCCCAGCCTCCATAATCATTGATAGCCAATTCCTTATAGCAGATCTCCTTATATAGAGATTGGTTCTATTTATCTGAAGAACCCTGCCTATTGTGCCTACAATTGATATGTGTAAGTATCTATATACTTGTTGCACTTATCTTTAGTTGTAAAATTTCTCACCATCAGAGCTTGGTTGATCTCGCTAGCGTCTTACACTTTACTCTCAGAGTTTTTGGATACCGAATGTCTGTCTGCTTTTGGTGCTCTGGTATCCCAGGATTCCATACATTTTATAATAGTGTAATGCTCACTTTTGCTGTCATAAATCTTCACTTCAGACATCAGTTAGCTGTTTCATTCACCTTTAGTGGTTTGGTACAATCTGTTTCTCAATCCCTGCCCTGCCTCCCTGCATTTATTCCAACACTTAATCTCAAAGCACCTCATTCCCTCTTTACCACTCAGCTATCAATTGCCAGCTGGAAACCTCCGAGGTCCCTCCAATCTTCTCTAAGAAAGGGAAGTAGTAAGGTTCCAGGCTGGACATGCAGGCAGCTGAGCAGGTGCCAGAGACTGATGGCTGTCCCTACACAGTGTGCCCAAAGGCTCTTTCTATCAAGGGAGTGCAAGAGAGTGGGAAGTAGCTGGAGCTCAGCAATTGTGCTCCGCAGATACCCAGCTGGAATAGGCCCTAGGCACAAGAAACTGAAGAGTGAGTGAACACAGCCAGGCTGGTATCAGTGAAGGAATTTTTTTCACATGTTCAAAAGTTTTAGTACTTAAAGTATATTAACTGTCAATGATTTTTAATTTTATAGATTCTGACAGTAGTCAATGATAAAATACATTGATATAAATTAAATACTGACAGATTGTTATTTTGCTGCAGTATTGCACTAATTAATGTGATTTTTAACCCCTGCAATCCTTGTCATTGTGTTTCTGTCTGTTGAACACCCGTTTTCTTACGTCACATCCATAGGTTTGCCAGAGTTAGCAGAGAAAAATACAGGATTCCCAGTTAAATTTGAATTTTGGATAAACAATAAATAATTTTTAGTTCAGAAATTCAAATTTGACTGGGTGTCCTATATTTTATCTGACAATCTTACACACTTCCCAGTCTTGACTATTGATCTTGTTTGGGACCTTCAAATAGTAAGCCATGACTGCCAAAGTGGACTATCTCACACCCACAATTGGCCTATTTCCTTTGAATCCCCTACCTCCCATTCATTCAGGTTATGGGCATCTGTGTCCTAAGATATGACAACCAGTAATCTTTTGATAGTGTTTGTAACTTGGAACCAAATACAATGCTTTTCTTGAGATGTGACTTGAGCCAAAGAGTAGGACTAGACCTCCCTTGTAGAATCTACTTCTGCTAATAGTGTCTAAGGTAACAACCTACTGGTCAGCTTCATCACACTGATAACTAATATTGATCTTCATCTAATTTACTTTGTCTTTTTCAAATGTTTAGCTGAATGATATTTTACTCCCTAGTTTTCTTTTCAAGCCTTACTTCATTCTATTTTGAAAGATTACACCAACAAATTTTCCTTGTCCCTTTCATTTCTGAGCTCCTCTGAGAGTTAGCTGAGTAGCCCCACTGGCATTGCTAGGTATTCACCTTCTGAACTCCTAATCAGACTTGTCTGAGATTGTGTCATCTGAGTTTTGTGTTATCTCTGAATATTTTTTTCTCCGAAATTTAAGAAATTTAAATCTGTAAAGTATATGTCCACCTTTGCCCATGTATTAGGTGCTTTACATATATTATCTCTTTTAATTCTCACATAACCATGAAAAGCAAGTTCTATTATTTCTGATTTACAGATGAGGAGACAGAGATTCAATGAAATCAAGTGACTTGTCCAGGTCAAGACTTGGGTAAAAGTAGAAGTGCTAGAAATGGAAGAGGCAAGCACAATGTGGAGCCTAGATAACTGGATAAAATCCTAGCTTCAGAAACATCAATGAGGGTGCGACCTCTGAGAGATGGGGCAGCCTCAGGGCATTCCAAGGGCCCACAAGAATTAGGTAGGACTTTGATCTCACACTAAGCACCTGCCAAACTGCTCACCAGAGCTCATCTTCAGGCAGACTTTGAACAGGTCTTTGGCATTAAGAGATAAAATAAGAGCTTACAAACCCAACCATGGATGAGACTAACCTAGGCTGTGGTTGCCAAATATCTGGAATTTCTAAAAATCAAAAGCAGTTTTGTAAAACAGTAAATAAAACTTGAATTCTAAAAGAAAGTATGAATTTCACAAGATGCCTGAGGCAGTTTAGTTGTATTTTCTCTCATATACTTTCACAGATGATAGGATGGAATTGTAGCACTGGAAACAGATCTTAGAAATCACCTAGTTCTTCATTGTATAGGACATGTAAGTTTAGAGTGGTCAGATGACTCATCCAAAATTCACACTTGTAGCAGAGCAAAGAGTCTAGAGCCTACATTCTCCAGTCAAATCTCTTTTAATTAGATGATATTTATATTATTATTATAGCTGATTTTTAACTCTAAGTAGATAACTAACATGTCATTCATATTTACTCTATTGACAGGTAGAATATCTCTATCTATCATCTATCTATCTATCTATCTATCTATCTATCTATCTATCTATCTATCTATCATCATCATCTATCTACCTATCTATAATCACCTTTCTGTCTGTTAAGTCATTTGCCTTCTTATGGCTACTTGTTTAATAGGTCTGAGACATTTGTTTTTTGCATTTAGGCAACGTGCCATCTGGTGGTAGGTAAGCTGAATTACAGTCAGCAGTCCCACATTGCTTAATCGCTAGCCGATCAACCAGACACTAATCCAAATGTCTCAGACACATCAAGTCTCTCATACTATACAAGAACCTGAATGTGGCTTTTTGTTTTGTTTTGTTTTGTTTTTAATCATAAATTTTAAAAATTATCTCGGTTTTCCAAACCAGACAGTAAGGACCGGGTCCTATAAGCCAAAAAAGGAGGATTTAAAAGGCTGTGAAGATGTCCAAATGTATCATAGTGTCTCAGAGCAATGCTGTGCCTGGGTATATTTTGGTATATAAAAAAAGTTTAGAAACAGAATGACGTTCCCTAAAATACTATTCTGAAAGTTTTCTGAGAACCTCTCAGAGTGCTCAGAAGTTGATATGAAGTTCAGTTACTGGTTCTTTTCCAGGGAATATAAATATGGCTACTCAAGATAATTCAAGGGGCTAGGGTCTAGCTTAACATTTATTTTATTTGAAATAAATTTAACAACACTAGCTTTCTTTGTTTAGTATTTTCCAGTATATCTTTTACTATCTCTTTCTTTCTACCTTTCTATTTTGATGCTGAGATAGTCTCATGAGACAAAGCTAGATTAAACAAATCCAATCACATTTTTGTGATTATTATGATATATATGGACTTACTTCCAACACCTTATTTTGTTTACTATTTTACATGCTTTTTTCACTTAACTTTTCTGCTCAATTTTTTTAATTCGCTTTTTATTCCTTTACTAGTTTAGAAATGTCTTCCATTTTCATTACATATAGCAGTTGTCCTTTTATTTTTTAACATCCTCTCCTGACATAAAATCTAGCTTTAAAAAATATCTTTGCCCTCTCAAAAAGATTAGAACAGTTTAATTTCTACCACATCCCTCATTCTTTTATGTTACTTGTCTAGTATTTTAGATTCTGCTTTTTTTTAAACTCCTCAAAGTAAGGTGTTTTTGCTTCTTTTTGTCTGTTTGTTTTGGCAATTAAAGCTTATTTAGTTTTACCAAAATATTTAAAATGGGGATGCTTTTGCATTGCAGTTCTTTCTTCAGAGTACTCTTTTTTTGTACTGAAATGCATAATTTAATATTTATTTCAGCAAAGTCCACAGATCGAAAAAGCTCTCAGACTTTGTCTTAAAAAAAAAAAAGCCTTTATTTTACTTCTGTCTTGACCAATCATCTAGCTGGGTATAAAAGTCAATTTGTTCACTCATTTCTCCTGAGCCTTTTGAAGGTATCTTTCCATTACCTTGTGTAGCTTTTGACGCTAATAAAAAGTCTATTCTCATTCTGATTACCTTTCCTTATTAGGTGATCTGTCTTTTCTTCTGAAACCTTTTATTATTTTCTCTTTATTTTTTATGTTCTTCAATCTCACAATATGGCTAGTTGTAGATTTAATTTTAGTTTCTTGCTCTGAGTTTGTTTGCCACTTTAATGTAAAATCTCATGTTTTTCTTTCAATTGTGACAAATTTTCAGGCAATATTTCTGTAAGTATTGACTCCCTCCTAGTCTCTATCTCTCCTTCTAGGACACCATTCAGACAGATGTAATGTTTTCTCATTTTATCTTCCACATCTCTTAATTTTTTTCATTGTGATGGTTAATTTTATGTGTCAGTGTGACTATGCTAAGGTGCCCGTTTGTTATGTTAAACAGCAGTCTAGATGTTGCTGTAAGGTATTTTTTAGATGTGATCATATCCAGATTTGGGGGAAGCAAAGTTTCTTGTGTTACCCCTGCTAAATCTTCATCATAGTTTGATTCTTCAGAGGAATGGGTTATTTTTCTGTTGAAGACTTGTGATTCTTAAGTTGTAAGAATGTCTCTACAAAGGTTGCTTCTCCTGAATTCTTAGGAGTTTCTGTGGTTCTCAGCTAAATGTGATCTCATCCTTGGACCTCCCTGACCCCTGGCTCTGTGTAATGTTCTTGATTCCCCATCACTCCTCACCCCACTATCTAGATTAACTTTCTTCATTACAAGATTTCAGAGAGTACTTTTTATTTGATGTCACTTATCTGAGTTTGTAATTATACTTTTATTAGTACGGTTATTTGACAAAACTCTGTCACTGCCTCACCCTCAATAGACTCTTAGCTCAATGAGAACAGGGAATATATATGTTTTTAGTTTACTATGTAATCCCTAGCACTTGGCACAATGCCAGATACATAGTAGTCATCCACTTAAATATTTGTTTGTAGATCAAATGAATGAGCAGGTAAATACACCCTTTTGTCCTGCTAACCATGAAAAAGTTTCTCCTAGATGTATTTCATTCAGATATTGAATGGATCAGATTTATTGAAACTGTTTTTTATTCTCTCCTGCATCTGCTATTATTGGTGCTACTATGGTTAAAGCACTCAAATACCTGAAACATCCAAATACAGATACATTACTAATTACAGAGTTTCTCAGTTTTTGAAATTTTGAATTTGGAGTCATGTAAAAACACCAAAAGTTGCCTTTTATATAAGTCTAAAGTAAATGAGTTTCTCTAATAGAAGAATTGCAGACTCTCCTCTGCATGAAGAAACGTTAGATCAAAGTGAATGCCATGAAGTGGTTGCACACTGGAATGAGATTCCTAATTCATGATTTTAAGAACCTTAATCTTTATTGAAGTTGGAAGACTGCAGTCCAGGACTTTCTTAAGGGTCAGGTGAGATGTTTGGTGCCAGGAAGATTTTGACTTTTAGAGAAACAGCGTGAGAAGTTTCTACTTTTTATAACAAAACATTATGAGACTGTTAATTTTAGAGTTTAAATGAAACTGCTGGTACCTCTTTCTGGCATCCTTCAAAATCACTATGTACTACAAGAGTCATTAAGGGATATAAATTTAGATACGCAATTCTGAAATCAAAGAAGGATCCTCCTTGCTTGATTACTGGTTGTTGACCTCCTATACTGGCTTCAGCTTCACATTGATAAGGGTGTGTGTGTGTTTGTGTGTGTGTGTGTGTGTGTGTGAGAGAGAGAGAGAGAGAGTATTCTAACAGCCCCAAACATTTTAATCAGCTAGCTCTTTTTTTTTTTTTTTAAGATTTTACTTATTTATTTTGAGAGAGAGAGAAAGAAAGCACATGCAGGGGGATGGGCAGAGGGAGAGACAATCTCAAGCTGACTCCCTGCTCAGCATGGAGCCCAATACGAGGCTCGATCTTATGACCCTGAGATCATGACCTGAGCCGAAATCAAGAGTCAGGCACTTAACTGACTGAGCCACCCAGACCCCCCAGTCAGCTAGCTTTTAGTGGTAGTATTCTTTTTTGATTGTTTGGGTATCCTTTCTGAAGAATTGGCATCCTAATTCAGTTAGTGGTTCAATAACTTGGTTGTTTAATATTTTGACTTGTATGTATGTACATGTACACAAGTTTGGATGGAAGGATGAAAGAGTGGGAAATGCACTTGTTGCATGCATTCATCTGGTTTAATCAATCTCTACATGGCTTCTGAACAATGAAATGAATTTCTTAAATATTCAAACCTTGACATTAAAAATAACCAGGTCTATAGGCCTCTGTTATATTGGCCTCTGTTATGTTGTCTCACTTAAAGGGAACTTGAATTAATTTTCATTTTATAACTGGCACAGTGCATAGATTTACTGTAAGCACAAAGCAAAACTTTTCATCAGAAGTATAATCTAATTATTGGACATTTAATGGTTCGTCAATTACAAATGGCCAGTAAATCTTTTTTTTTTTTTTCAGCCTCATAAATAGTCATCTGGCATTAAATATTTGTGATCTAGGCCAGTAACCTTTTTCAATCTCACAGGACCTTTTTTAATTAAACTATATCTTTGTCCCATGTCTGTAATCCTCTTACTGACATTTTATATACAAGACACCTTGCTGAAAAAAGGTCAAGCAGTACAGTTATAAATGGAAAAGAGATTAGAAGAATTCTCAAGCCATGGTGTGATCTAAGAGCGAGTTAAATATGGAGCAGTACTTAGTAGACATGCTCCGTGGACAAGGAGGAATCCTCTGGGTAGATTTTAACGATTGGAGCAGCAAATCAAATGAAAATTATTTTTATAGCAAAAAAATGAAAATTACACGTTTTTTTTATAGTCTTCCATAATTATCATGAAAGACCATGAGGCTTTAGAAGCCATAAGATGTTCAGGAAAACAATTGTGAAATACAGTCATGGCGTTTGTGTAATTCTTGCCTACAAAGACACTTTCGTTGCTCCGTAAACCTTGCAAATGTCAGTCTTGTGTTAAGGTTAATTAACTCTAGAAGTAAAAGAAACATGTTGAAACTTATATGCATCAATGAGAGTAAGAAAGGAGTGAAAAAACTAAGTAAGGAAGAGGGAGAGAGCAAATGTCACGTTACTGAAAAATCTATTTTAGTACATATATATCGAAGAGAAGCTATGTGTTTGGAAGATAAATACATTCACAGAAGAAGTGACTTACGTTATTTTCACCAGAACATTAAACAGAAATTGAAAACGGATTTTCCCCCCTTAATATTCTCCAGCTGGCATGTTATGACTAAAACTTGCTGAATCCATGCCACACTGTGATGCATTTAATGGTGTACATGGGTACAACTAAACAATACATTACTTGTAATGTCTGAAATAACCTAGCAAAGCATGGTACTCAAGTGTTGAAATACCACTCTCTGTTTCTCAGAGGTTGCTTAGTTATACCCAAGAGGCCAACCTTCTCTGAAAAGCCTTTACTGCTAATTTCTTTCTGTCACTTCTATATAGTCCAGTGATAAAAGAGTACCCTTTCATTCCTATGTCATCAAAATGGCATTATTTAGATGTTAATGCTTGAGGCATAGTAGTTGACACCAGACTTTTAATCATAGGACTTATGCTTTCAGGGTTCTTCGTTTGTAAATGGTCCGCTTGGTTGCAAATATCCCTTAATTTTTAAAAAGGAAAAGAAGATCTAAGATAAAATAAAATAAAATAAAATAAAATAAAATAGGACCAGACCTTTAAATTTGACTTGAGCTAAATCTCTTTTTGTGTCTCCCAGGCTTTGGGTTTCTGGACAGAATCTTTGTCGGTGCTAAATGAAAAGGTTACTGTGTTCAGTTTCCTTCAGCTATTATAAGACTTCTGGCAGTGACTGAACTTGTCAGGTTCCAGCAGGCCAGTCCCTGTTCAAAGTAACCGGATGCTGTGTTTGAGAAATGTGATAGTTGACGGGCTGACATTATGATGCTTGTGACCCAGCCTGGGCCCCAAGCTTTGAATCAGCTATCAATCCAAACAATAAGAACAGTTTCTAGGCATAAAAGCTTGTTTGTATATTTGCTTAATAGAAAAATATTTTCACTTAGTAAAGCTAGTTATGTTTTTAAAAATCAGTCCACTAAAGAAAGTTCATTGAGTTCTGATAATTTTCAACATGTTCTGTTGAAATCAGCTTTTTTCCTTTCAAAATGACTTGTTCATCTAGATAAAATTTTAGACTCAGACCATTTGAAAAGATAGAAAAATTCAGTTAATCAAATAGTTGCTTTTTCTAAATAAAAACTTCCAATTAATTTTCTGAACTGACAGGATGACTAATTATTTTGCCACTGGTTATGTTGAGCATTGGTATGCAAAATGTACTGAACTTTTGTCTGAGATTATGCAAAATGACCCAGGCCGGTCAAGACAAATTGGGCATTTGATAAATGATATTTTTCACTTTACTTCCTTAACAGATTAACCTGTCAAATAGTCAGAAACAAATTTACTGTGGGATAGATTATGAAAAAGAATCTATTGAGGGGCGCCTGGGTGGCTCAGTTGGTTAAGCGACTGCCTTCGGCTCAGGTCATGATCCTGGAGTCCCTGGATCGAGTCCCGCATCGGGCTCCCTGCTCGGCAGGGAGTCTGCTTCTCCCTCTGACCCTCCCCCCCTCTCATGTGCTCTCTCTCATTCTCTCTCTCTCAAATAAATAAATAAAATCTTTAAAAAAAAAAAAAGAATCTATTGAATTATATTCTGTACAAAGCACTTGCCAATAGCTCTATTACTCTTGTTGTTACCATCGTTGGTGTGTTGAAGTTCAGGAAGCTAAGATACAGGGAGGTTGTATAATTGCCTTAGGGTCGTAAAAGTAGTAAGTTGGTTTATCTCTAACTTCATGTTTTCCCAATAATATCAATACTCTCTTCCATTTACTCATCTGTCTGCAGTGTCATCAGGAATAGTGGTATTTTTCCCTTTTTTATCATATTGCCCAGATATAATAGACAAGAATTTAATTATATTTGTCTACAGACCAACAAAATAAACAACTGAGAATATCAAATAATGGCATATGTTAAAATTATATTCAAGGAGTTTTGTTTAAAAAGAAAACCATGTAAATTTTATCTTGAGGCACAGGCATATATATATATTATATATAATATATATATACACACACATATATATAAAAAAGCAGCATTTAAAAATGTAAATGTGGAATATATTGTTTATGATTTATCTTTAAGGTTTTTCTTTTTTCCCTGCTTCTTAAAAGCTGTAATTTTTCATGACTCTGCAGATATTCAGAAATATATGTTCACTACTAGAAAAAGAACAAAATGTTTGTGATATGGTAGATACACTAGGAATTTGCTAGATGGTTTTGCAACATATATTTGTAATATTCTACTAAAAGTGTCGTTTGGGAAATTTTCTTGCAATTAGAAACACATTGATATTGATATTTGGAGTCGTCTTATGATATAGGCATTATTTTTTTAAAACAAAATTATGTTACATCCTCAGACCCTAACTAGATTCCAACCTCTATTTTTATTAAGTTTGGGCTATATTTAACAAATTACTTTTTTATATTTATAGAATATTTTAACATATAGACCAGGCTTAACAGGCCACTGAACAACAACGAAGATTAATCTGTAATACTGTTTCTTGGAATACAGATAATTTTTTCAGTCATCCTAGTAGAAGCTGAATATAGTTCAAAATCAGATGATTTAATTTTAGGTGTGCTAATTCAGAACAAAGTAAAATTACTTTAAAAGGCTCAATAATCTGAAATGCAAAACTATCCATTATATGCAACCTTTCTTCTCTTAAATAAATAAATATAAATTAAGTAAATTAAAAGCAACAGAAAAAGAAATGTTTCCTTTTTTTTAAGCCAAAAATCTTTTTAACATCAACAAGATATTCTCTGTACTATGGCTAGCAACCTTAATCATGTGTTTGTCCTGTCTAGCCTACATTCTAGGCAATGTCCTGCAAAATTAAGTTATAATCATAGCGAAGTAGTGGCCATATATATAAGGGAAAAATGGGTGACTGTATGTCAACATTAGCTAAATTGATTTCACTGCAGATATCGTAATTATAATATCTTTTGAACTTCAAAGCACTGGGGATCTATATGACCTTGAAAATAAAAAAGAGATAAAAACAATGAATTCCTTTTTCCTAAGCCTGAGGCTCTCAGGGTCAACCCTTTGAACAGGTTCTCAAAATAGATATAGTGAAAAAACAGCCAGATATGTCAGAAGGTTAAGTAAAATATTAATTAAATTTTAATAACTGTTTACCTTGGAAAAAAGATATTGTCTCCAAACATTCTACCATATCTATCTCATAAAAATATATTCATGATGCAATAATATTAAACAATATGTATTGAATTAATAAGCAATGTAGTACTTTATAGTCGAACTAATTGGGATGACATCATACAGGTAAATACTAAGATTACATTGTAGAATTCCCAAAACTTTAAACCCTGCTTAGTATGAGACAGAAATTTCCACACATGAGGAAATTTAAATTGCTATTCTAGAATTTTTGTATGGCAGGCTAGTTGTTATAACTCTTTTACTGAGAACAATTAGAAAAGCTAGATAATTTTTTAAATGTGTTTTAAGTCATTGGAAAGTTCACAAAGCAGCAACAAAGGTTTTGAGGGGCACAGAAGTGAGTCTGACATTTGGCTTTTCTTATTCCTTCAAGGCAGTATGCCAATTCCTAAATAGCTAAGAAGCTGAGCAAAGCTTACTGAAGACTTATAGTTATAGAGAGACAAAAACTGAAATACAGATCCTAAGAAGAAAGAGGGGCCCTGGTAATTACTTCAGGATTTTAGTTGAGACTCCAGAAGGGTTAGCCACATTGCAGAACCATCAGAAGTAGCCTTCAAAATGAAAGTGAGGTAGAGACATGACAGGAGAAAAAACTAAGGAATTAGCATCTGCAAACCAGCACTAAAGGAAATACTAAAAGGATTGAGCAGAATATTAAAAACTCACAAGTGGCAAAATTATTAATTTATATCAGACATTTAAAAGTCGAGGGTGCATTTGTAATTTCTGGGTTAGCCATGAAAAGAAAAGTAAAAGACTGTGTAAGTAACACATTCATAAAGGATAAAGATAAAAAATAAAATAATTAAAATAGAGTAACCAAAAGAAGATAGAATTCTAGAAATTAAAGATAAAACAGTTTATAAAAACAGAAAACAAAGGGGCACCTGGGTGGCTCAGTTGGTTAAGTGACTGACTCTTGATTTTGGCTCAGGTCATGATCTCAGGGTCATGAGATCAAGCCCTTCTTTGGGCTCCAATCAGCGGGGAGTCTGCTTCAAATTCTCTCTCTCCCTCTGCCCCCCCCTCATTCGTGCTCTCTCTCTGTCTCTCAAATAAATAAATAAAATCTTAAAAAAGTAGAAAACAAAAGTAATATGGTAGATTTAAATGCAAGTACATTAGTAAGTAATTATTAGAGTTAGTCACATAGAATTGCAGGTATTCTATCTGTAAAGATGGCAATTGCATATGACTCAACCTAATGTATTAAAAAACTGAAATAAATACTCCAATTAGAAAACAAAGATTGTCATTTTGTATGAAAAATGCAGAAGTATGCTACTTATAAGAGACACACCCTAAACATAAGAATACAGAAAGGTTTAAAGTAACGGGGTGGAAAAGCTGTGTTCTATAAACACCAAACCTAAGAAAGTTGGTACAGCTATATTGATATTAGGAAAAGTAGATTTTAAAGTAAGAAGAGTTATTAAAAATAAAAAGGGATATTTCCTAGTGTTATCTTCTACCAGAAAAGGATAACAATTCTAAATTTGTATGCACCTAATAATAGCTTAAAATATCTAAAAAAGAAGATAAATGAAAAGCAGTCAAATCTATAGTCAGGTTAGGAGAAATTCTAAGACCTCCTTCATAATTGAAAGAATATGTAGATTAAAAACATTAAAAACAATAAAAAACTTGACTGTAATGAACATTAAGAGAACACTGAACACAGCTGCAAAATATTTTTTGAGTACATATGAGTCATTTAATAAAATTTACCTTTTTCTCAAACATTAATTCTCAAAGATTGAAATCACACAGTGAAATAAAATTGAACATCAATGACAAAAAAGGCAAGTAGAAAGAAATCCAAATGTTTTGATATTAAGCAATTATTTCTGGATAACCACTGGATAAAAGAAGAAATCACAGTGAAAGTTATAAAATATTTTGTAATGTAATATAAAAATCTCCCAAAATTTGTGCGATACATCTGAAATGATAATTTGAATACCAATAAATCTGCGACTTTTTGCAAATTAAGAACTTCTGAAATAATATCATTTATGAAAACTGATATAGGAAGAAATAAGAAATCTGAATAGTTGGGTCTAATTAAGGAAACAAATATGTAAATAGAATCCTTTCTCAAAAGAAAGACTTAGGCTATCTTGGTTCCAGGAATGAATATTACTGACGTTTAAGATAACACCAAATTTACAAAAACTCTTTCAGAGCATAGAAAAAGAAACACTTTCCAACTCATGTTATAAGCTAAATAACTTTGATGTGAAAACTTGACAAAAGCACTGCAAGAACAAATCATTATACGCTAATCCCTTTCATGAACACAGATACAAAAATTCTGAAGAAATATGCAAACAAATCCAGAGTTATATAAAAAGAAATTATATCGATAACCAAATAGATTTACTCCCAGGATGGAAATACACACACAAACACACACACATGTATGTATTTTTTATTTTTACTTATATATATATATATATGTATGCACACATTCACACACACATATATACGTGTCTACAGTTGCATGTATATAATTATTTCAACATTTGCTAATTTTTAACACTCATCATAATATAAGTTAACTAAGAATAGAAGGGAACTTTCCTAATCTGATAAAGGAACCTCTCATAAACCTTTTAGTGAACACCAGACTTATCATAAAATATTAAGTTTTCCCTCTGAGTTTCTACCTGAGAAGAGGATGCCTGCTCTCACCACCTATATTTAATATTGTATCAGAGTTATTATCTAGTGGAGTAAGGCAAGATAAAGAAATAAAACTGATAAAAATTGGAAAGCGAAGAAAATGTTATTATTATTCACAACTGTATTCACTACTATGTATTCAAAAAATTTTTAATAATTATAAGTCAGAGAATATGGCAAAGTCACTATAGTTGATCCTCATTATTTATGAATTCTGTATTCATGAATTTTTCTACGTGTTAAAATTGCTTTGTGACACCAAAATCAATACTCATAAAATCTTCATAACGATGTGTGAACATGCACAAAGGGGTGAAAAATTTCAGTAGCCCAACATACATGTTCCCAACTGAGGTCAAACAAGGCGATATTCTACCTTCTTGTTTCAGCTCTCACACTATAAATAACAGTCCCTTTTTGTGCCACAATTTTTACACATTTTTGTGTTTTTTTTGTGGGTGACTTTGCTGTTTAAAATGAGCCTCAGTGAGCTCCCACCCTATGCTCAAGAAGGCTGTGATCTGCCTTACAGAGAAGATACACGTTAGATAAACTTCATTCAGTCATGAGTTATAATGCTGCTGACTGCGAATTCAATGTTAATGAATCAACAATATATATTAAATAAGATTTCTTTAAGCAGGGGCGCCCGGGTGGCTCAGTTGTTTAAGTGACTGCCTTCAGCTCAGGTCATGATCCTGGAGTCCCCGGATCAAGTCTGGCATCGAGCTCCCTGCTCAGCAGGGAGTCTGCTTGCTTCTCCCTCTGACCCTCCCCCCTCATGTGCTCTCTCTCTCTCTCTCATTCTCTCTCTCTCAAATAAATGAATGAAATCTTTAAAAAAAAAACTTCTTTAAGCAGAAACATAAATAAAACAAGGTTATGTGTTAATCAGTTGATGAAAACGTGACCAGAGGCTCACACAAATCTTACTCCCAGGGGAGCCATGGTTCAGTATTCACTAATTCAATGTTCATGGTGATTTTATGGAACATAACTACTGTGAATAATGAGAATTAATTGTATATGCAAGATCTATATACAGATCTTTAGAGTTTTTATTTTTATCAGGAACAAACAATTAGAAGATGAAAATGTTGAGATATCATATGTAATAGTTTTAAAAATAAGGAAACCTAGGAATAATTCTAGAAAGAGATAAATAAGACTCTACACAAAAAAGTACAATATATTATTAGGAGAGATTAAAGGAGCTACGTCTTTCCTATATTCAGCCTCATACAGACACGCATCCATAACATGCATGGAAATAAAATTTCATCCTTGTGTTTTCCTTATTACCCGTAACCTTCAAAGTCAGACTTGTCTTAAATATCTGTAGTCAAATATGGTGACAACCTTTCTGATTCAAACTTAAAGAACTTCCTTGGACAAATATACAACCCACTCAGTTTTTTCAAAACTCATCATTCCCAAATATTCTTTTGGCTGATGAGGCATTTTAATTTTTAAGATTTCCACATGAAATGCAAAATCTTTTGAGTGGGTGGAATCTGAAGTTACATTTCACTAGTACTAGTTAGGGAAGATCCTTTTGGAATGGGAGAGGGGCAGAATGGGAAAATTACAGGAGGAGGGAGATGTGTAAGAACCAGTGTTGCATAATAGTGCTTGACAAACCCTGCTCACACTCACAAAGTGCTTCCTTTTACTAAAATTTAATCTTACATTTGACAATTAAAATCCTTGTCTTCCTTCTGAACTGGGAGAAATGGAGAAAAGTGATGCTTTATTAAGGCACATTGTCTTAGGGAAGTCTGTTATGAAGATCTTGCTTCCTTTCACATGGTCTAAATCTATCTCCGTTTTCCTCTGTGGCCCCATTTTGACTCCTGAATCAGCTTTACTGCTTACTGAGTCTCTTCACTCACTGCTCTTCTGAATCATTATGGGTATTATTAATATAAAACTGTTGCTTAGTCATTTTTGGGTTTTGCACTATTTGAGACACACATTATGTTATAGACTATAGATTCCACAGTCCCAAAATAGGGAGTAACATTTTTAAATGCTATTCTTTGAGGGATATAAGTGTTATAATGTATAATGTTAAGTTCTAGATGCTGAGAAAACATGCCTCTGGTCATATTTTTGAAACCCCTCAGTGGCTTCAATGTCTGAATGTTAGAAGAGAAACTGAGTCTCTATCAAGCTCAACCATATCATATCCCAGATCAGGAAACTGAGCTTCCTCTACAAAAAAAAAATTGCAAAATTATAAACGAAGAACCTAGAATCTTGCCTCGCTGACAATTCTTCAAGTGCTATCTTGTGGTTAATAAGAATCACTCGTTTCCCCCTCATCTTTGCCAAGTGAGTGTTTCATTGTTCAGCTGAGCTAACAGAACACATGAAGGCGAAAGAGGCAATACTCAAGAGCACAGTTACTGATAAATAATTACAACAAGGACATTATAATTATTTAATTAAAATCTGCGCACGGGGAGAGATTATGAGTCTTTCAGCTTGCTACCTCATTTAGATGATACTAGTCATTAACCAATTTAGCTAGAGTCAGCGCCCAAATGTCCACATGCTTCACTTTCTCTTTGAAACCCGTGCCGTCAGCAGCCGTGGCTGCATGCTCTGTGTCCCGCTGGTGGGGAGCACAGGCACCTCAATAGCTTTAGGAGACACTTGCAAGTCTTAACTACCCATAACCACCTCATAAACCTTCTCTGGGATTCTGAAGGTTTTCCTCTGAAACATAGTGCCCAGAAATTTTGGTGGCATTTACTTTTATTAAGAACAAACTGAAACTTCTGCTAAAGAATAGAAATCAATAGAATACAGGCTTGATGAAGCGCTCTCGAAAAAGGTTTCTTTTCTGATGTATTGAAACCAATTGTTTTAAAGGAGGAGGGGTTCATCTATATGGCAATCCTACACCATCTACCCCAAAGACAACTCTATTTTTTTTTTAATTTTTATTTATTTGACAGAGAGATAGAGAGAGAGCACAAGTAGGCAGAGCAGCAGTCAGAGGGAGAGGAGAAGCAGGCTCTCCCCTGAGCAGGGAGCCCGACACGGGGCTCGATCCCAGGACCCTGGGATCATGACCTGAGCCGAAGGCAATCTCTTAATGAACTGAGCCACCTAGGCGCCCCCCCAAAGACAAAGTACCCCAGGGTACTAATATTTCAATCTCCACATAGAAATTAAAGTCCCTGTTCTTCAGGTGTTTCCTTTTTGAATATATATATATAGAGAGAGAAGGAAAAGTCTACTACACTATTACTACAGAAGAGACTGTTGGGACAAAGGAAATAACAGAGAGAAGCACTGATCTTAATTTAATGGGGTCTCTCTCTCTCTCTCTCACTCTCTCTCTCATACACACACTTTATTTATTTTGCTTTTACCTTGATAAGTCATTTATTTTACTCAGCTGTGGCCCAGTTCTGCAGATTCACCTAGTTTCTAAAAATGTAACAAATTACTCTATTTCTGAAATCAGCTTGAAGTAGGACATCTTGGCAAATCAATACAGTCCCACAGACCTCAGTACTTAAGAAAAATAAGACAACTTAAACTATGGTGAAGTAAAAATTTTAATAAAAATAAAATATGTGATACCTGGACCCTGGGCCACTTCCTTGAAAGTCTAATATGATATAGCTACCCAAACTGGTGAGTCTTCTCTGGGAATTAGAGAACTAATAACATTTTTTACATTTTATGTAATCTAAAGAAGCTGTGTAAAAGAGGCTTCTGGTCTTTCAATGCCTCCCCCAAAATACAAATTTTGGAAATACTAAATGGTAGCAATATGGTAGAACACAAAGAAAACCAAATACACAAATACCCTCTTGAAAGAATTCCTTTACCTAATCCACTTCTTTGACATAGGAGATGACTGCTACTCAATATAGGAGAAATGAGACCTGGACCAAGTAGAAAAGGGCAGACTAGACAACTTTGAGGATTAGTTTTATCTGTATTAACTACTCACTGATATGTAGGCTCATGTGTTTTTTCTTATAAATTACTTCTTATAAAAAAAACCTACTTTCCCTTTTACTCAACTTAAATATATAGTCTGCTACATTAATTCTTCCTGCTTCTAGGGACCAGTCTAGTTTCTGTCTCAGGGCTTTAACCATTGCTCTTCCATCTACCTGGAATGTTCCCTTTTTTTATGGATCTTTACATTTCTAGCTCCTTTTTGTGTGCTATTAGCTTAAATATCACCTCCTCAGAGAGGTCATCCCTTATCACTCTGTTAAAATAGGCAACCATTTGTTATTCTTCATCCTAACACCTACTTTTTGTTATCTTCATAGTACTCATCGGTATTTTTAATTACATAACTATTCCTTTGATTACTCATATATAGACTGTTTCTGTAGACTATCAGCTCCATGAATAGAAGTGCCATGTTGGCCTCATCCACTGTTACAGTCCCATTGTCTGGCCCAGTGTATGAATGAATGAACCCCCAATCAACTTGGAAGTAATAAATAGAAAGTTTCATTTAAATAACTTTGCTTCTTCTTTTATCTTCCCTTTTTATCTAAGCTGGTTAAATTATTGACTAGTGGTTGAATATGGTTGACAAGTATTGTCTAGAACTTTGTGCATTATTACCATGTAATTTTTACCTTTATTCCTACAACATGTTTTGTTTATTTTGACTTTTTGGTATTTTTCTCTATTGAATCCCATTCTGTTTATTTTTGACCAACTTCTGTAATTGAATAGTATTAAAATTTGAAATCTAGCTCATAAAATGATATTAAAATATGCTATTTTAAATTTCCTTCATTTTTCTTTTTTTTTTTTATCTCATTGGGATCTTGATTTCTATCATTTACAGATAGTTCCCCCAAAGAAACCCTCAATTCATCTTCTAGCTCAAGATTATCAAGTCAGTCACTATAGAATCAATCCATCCATACTTAGAAGATTACTTCACTGATAAATGAAACTAAAACAGTATTCTAGTAATTAGTCTGTCATTCAGGCAGGTTCACTAGATTTCTTCCTTTGTTAAAGTAGGCATATATCATTTTTTCTAATGATAAACATTAAGGTTTTTCTAAATTGATTTGTTTGCCTATTGTATAATAACCTGACAATTCTACCCTGGGTAAATTTTTTTATCACATATATAAAATAATGAACAAGACTTGAACAATATTTTTGCTTATGCTGAATTAAAGTTACATGTCATTCTACCTGAAGCAAAGTATTATGAAGCATTAAAACTGTGGTTGGCCAAATCGTGGCAGTTCAATATATTATATTGTTCCTGGGATTGGAATGACTAAGTTATTTGCAAAAAGACTGTTTGTATCACAAGGTCTGCTACAGTTTTATTTTCCTTTTTATATTATTGTAATTTAATTATAAGTATATTAACACTATTCCCTGGCATTTATTTTCTTTTACTACTCCATGTAAGCTATGGCTAAAACCTCTCAAAACTCTTAAACCACGAAGTTGATTATATACTGTTACTTTCAATACTATGGGTATAAAAGTTGTTGCTATCTTTAGCATGGAATGAGGAGCAACTTGGCAAGTTGAGACAGCAGGGTAACTTATCCAGTGTCTATGGGTTGGGTATTATAATGTAACTGTGAAATCTTGTTTGGAGTTTCATCCATTCCTGGAGTGGGTATGAGAGGACTATTTATACATAAGAACAAGAATTACTTTGGAGCCAAATATAAACAGTTTTCCAATTCTCCACTATTTGAAATTTCTCACATATCTCCTAGTCTGAGACATAGATATTTATGTTTGCTCGAGTGTCTTATTTTATAATTTTGATTAAAGCATTGATGAAGATCCCTCCAAAATCACTACAAATAGTAAAACATAGAAACCTTGCTAGAAAGTCAAACATCCCAATTTTACCCTGCATGTATTTCTGTGTTGTTTTATTTTCTTACCTCTGCAAATGGTGATCATCATGAGAGAAGTGATTTTTTTTCTCATTACTTTTGTGTACCTCTGAAGTTTCTACTCTGAGACATAGACCTGGTAAGTATTCATTCAACATTTGTGGGGAAAAATGTATTAAAACTCCTTCTGTTATGAATGACCAACTTTAAAAATGCATACGATATTAAATAATCTGACATTCTTAAGGTAAAAACTCATTGAAGCTATTGAGACTCTGTAAAATATCAGGGTATAAACCCAAATTTTGTTGAGTTTCCAATCTAAACTACTTGTTTAATAGAAAGAGGTTTTCCCCTCCAGACAACCTCTTCAGAACAGATACCCATTTCTGAAATAGCACCATTTTGAAAACCTGTGAGGTTAGACTCCATATCATGCAAGAGATTAGCTGAGCCAGAAAGAAGAAGTTCCCATCCTCTTAAAAACCTTTAACATAAATAAGCAGCAGAAAGAGTTGCAAAAAAAAAATGTCGCTAATAACACAATCTCTTACAGATGAACTAGCATTACAGTTTCTGAAATATCACTGTAAAGTTTTGCTTCTCAACTTGAGGTTGACTCTCTTTATTAATGTAACCTCTTGGGGGATGATATTACATCACCTTGTACGTGCGATCTGCACATGGTTGTTAAAGACCTTTAAATCTAATGTGCACTGACCTCTTGAACATTTGCTCTCACTGGTGGTTTCCAATTTCTTCTATATCAAATGGTGACCTTAACATTCTAACTCACGGATATAACTATTAGAATTGAGCTGACATGATAAATGACTGCTCTTGCCATCCTGGTCATATTTTTATTTTTCAGAGATTCAGTTGATAGTTTGGTCTTTTCAGTTTGCCTTTTATTTATCCTGAATAATGGCCATTTCATTGTTAATTTGCCTCCCCCTACAGAAGAAAAAGAAATACTCAAATAATTTCATTAGCAAATATAATCTCTGCAATTCATGGTTTGATATTATTGATCAACTTATTTGATTTTTTTCAAAATTAATCTAAGAACAGTATATGCAACCATGTCTACTCACGATTATTTAAAAATCTGTTATCTTCCACATTTGCAAATTTCATCATTTACTCTATCCTGCCCAGTCCTACAGTTCTCACTTTTATCTAGTTATTTTTAAAAGCCTTTATGATTTAGGTGACTTTCAAATTTTTCTGTAGCCCTAACTCACCATTGGTTAGTTTCCACAGTTTATCCCCCTATTGATGTTTATCTTCCTGCTACCTGATACTAAATATGTCTGAACCCAAATTTACTCTCTCTAGGCATTGTCATCACCAAACTGTCCATCCTTGATTATCATCAATGGCGGAACAGCCCTGTCCCAGCTTGGCAACAACAAATTGAGACTCATCCTTAAGTTATGTCCACATAAATTATCTGTACAACATGGAAGATTATTCTTCACTTACCAAGGTTTTAGCAACTCCAATTAACATATAATGGTAGCCTAGATATTCATCAATTGGCTTAACTGAATTTGTAGCTATCTGATTGCCTAAATAAACTTGATATATAACTGCAGTATAGTCAGATAAGAATTTTTAACGTTAATGAAGATTTGTTAAATGGACAATAATAATTCCATTATTTAAACACTAAAAGGCTAAATGCTACAGTCAAAAATTAAACTAAGCCATTTCTTGAATTATTAATCTGTTTCTACTTAGGTGTCCTCCTTAGAACGTTTTATAATCTCAAACACT